>NW_001889926.1:265325-350631 GCF_000143565.1 Laccaria bicolor S238N-H82
CAAGGCAGGGAATGAAATAGATATGAAATTGCCCAGGCAGGGATATGAAATTGCCCAGGCAGGGATATGAGATTGCCCAGGCAGGGATATGAAATTGCCTCAGGCAAGAAATGAAATGAATATGAGATTGCCCAGGCAAGGATATGAAATTGCCCAGGCAGGGATATGAGATTGCCCAGGCAGGGATATGAAATTGCCTCAGGCAGGGATATGGAATTGCCCAGGCAGGGATATGAAATTGCCTCAGGCAAGAAATGAAATGAATATGAAGTAGCCCAGGCAGGGATATGAGATTGCTCAGGCAAGGATATGAAATTGCCCAGGCAGGGATATGAAATGAATATGAAGTAGCCCAGGCAAGGATATGAAAAGGCAATGAAATTAGGCTGGGTAGGCAATGAAATTAAAAGTCAGGCAAGAATGAAATAGCAATGAAACAATGCTGGGTAGACAATGAAATGGAAGGACAGGCAGTAATGAAATTGCAATGAAGTAGTATTGAAATATGTCTCAGGACAGTTATGAAATAGTCATGAGAAGCACTGGTAAAGAAATGAAATACATTTCATAAGTTTTGCCTACTCTTCTCATTTCATAAATTCATTAGGCAGTGTGGATGTCGGTGTGCAGGCACTTGCCTGTATTTTATCATAAAAGTGGTAGCTACTAGTGACCGACCCTTGAAATGATCTTAAAACATACGTTGATGGTGATTTCAACAGTGCTTGAACCAGTGCGGGGAGAATCAAACAATATTTGCATCACGGCGTTCGAGACTGAAAGCATATCTAATGGTCCTGCTTGAGTAACTAGGAATAAAGGTCATGAAACACTTACTCTTGACTCCCATCAGCGGGAAACGAGTTCTTGATGTATCCAAGGAAATTGTTTGAGCCTGGCTGGTAAACCCTAATATACTTGTTGTTGTAGTTGCAACTACATCGAAACCTGAGTAGAGGATCAATGCAATTACGCTTTGCAGCCTTACTAGACACTAGATGGAGTCGAGCACTTGTCTGCCAAGAATTTATAAATTGTTACTTGACCAGAAACTCAGTGAGACTCACACTGGACGTGGGTAGGCCCACTGAGAGACCTTGGTGGAAGAAGCGGAAAACCCACTGCTAGTAGACGCTTTGCGTTGGTATTAGATCGGTTCGCTGCATTGGATAGGCGTATATGATGTCAGGCATGCGATGATGCGAGGGTGGATTGAATGAGTGTGAGGAAAAGAAGGATGACAATATTTTGAAAGTTCAGCATTCTATACTTAGGATGAGAATGAAAGAAGGAGACAAGGAATGGTCGGACACATCACCACAGAATTTTCCAGTAAGGTTGATGATGGAGAAAGCGCCAAATTGGGTAGTGTGCAGCCCAAAAATACCCGAATTGTATTCTCGCCGTTGAGCGGGAAATCTTGAACTTTTTGTCTAGTCATTGAAGAAATCCTCGCACCAAGAGATTTTTGAAGCATGAATTGTCTGTAGGGAAATTGTAGACTGGCGAGCGGTAAGTTGGGGATTTCAAACCCAAAAGTGAGGTCGAATTTTCAACCCATGGGAATAAATTACCATATATGGAAGGCATTATTGTGTCATAGTAGTGACACGTGACACTTTCAATCTGCTCTCACACACCTCCTCTTTGACCTAAGTGTATGATCCTCCCTCAATTTGCAAGCCAATACTCAAACTGGTACTCAAGGTCAACACATGCTAGGTAGTGCTTGGAAGTCCAGTCCCAAGACTGCAAAAAGACCACAACTGGACCAGACCAAGACTGCAAAAGACTGGACCTGCAGTCTTGGTCTTTCAGATTTGAGATCACAAGACTGCAAAAAGACTGGTTAACATGGACCGGTCTTGTCGGTTAAGACCGGTCTTCTGTACATACATAATAACCCTTCAAAACGCACCTAAGATCATATTTTTAGGCCAAAAACTGACAAAGATACATACAATTTACAAAACTGTAAAATATTTCATGAAAATAGCAGATGTACCTTAGTATTTTTGTATACACATCAATTCTCAACGTAATTTAACGTTCTTGCACTTGTTTAGAAGCTACGAAAAATGTCAATAAATTTACCGACTCATAATTGCAAATTCTATCGCATATTTAGTTGAAAAACCGGTCTTGAACTGGTTGTAACCAGTTTGGACCAAGACTGGTCCAAAGACTGAAAAAGACCACAGTCTTGGTCTTTTCTGGTCCTGGTCTGGTCTTTTGAAGTTTTAGGAATTGTGTGGACCGGTCTTGGTCTTGGTCTTTTTGTTTTGGGCCAAAAAACCGGACTGGACCGGACTTTCAAGCACTAATGCTAGGTGATACAACCAAAATGTGGGCCTTTCACCATTAATTCATACAGCTTACCCAGACTGTTTTGCAGCTGCATTGTTTACACTTTTTCACACTCCTGGCACTACAATCTGTGCAGCTGCAACAGTTTTATTGCAGTTACATAGCAAGAGGCGTCAGATCCTCCAATCCCAACCGTTGTTCCCACAGCATGAGGGTACCACCCTCATACCATATTAGGGAATCTCACATGATGTGGCTTGAGACGGCTTATTCTATGAGATCAAAATGGTATCAGTACTGCATTCACCCTTGTCCGAATCTCCAGACGTGTCCTTGCTTCGGAAAATGGTCGAATAAGTTTGTGAAACCACATTCTCTCTCTTCGGACAATTCTACTCTACCTCCTCGTTCAATCAAATTGATTAAAATACTCCTACTGACAACATTGCTCCCCTTCATGATCTCTCGTTCTTTGCAACTCCAGGAGTTCCGTGAAAAAATCACTCTAGGTGAAGGGGAAGGAACAAGACTAGGCATTCCAGATGATAGACAAGGGCTAGCACCATGACCGATGTGCACTATGCAAACCTGTTGTAAGCTGTAAGTTGTATCTTCTATCTTACTTCCCAGAATCCCAATGAGCGAGGTAGAGGCCGAGGGAGAAAAATACCAATCCTTCATCATTTTATCATTAAATTCTAATCCCATCTATTCAACTACCAACACCATCAATTCACCACCCACCATCTTTTTTTCGCAGTGTTACTACTACCAACTCAAATTTCTTTCTTTGAAATTGTCTTCCCATATATTATCCTTGCTTCTTCTTCAAGAATTAGCACAATTTACATTACCTCTGATTTGATGTAGTTTCGTGAATACTACAAATAGGTGATATCCTGTGGTACATGAGCCTTGGACTCAAAATTGATGCTCAAACACTTGTGCAGTGGAGTTGATGGGAATGCTAGATGCCGCTGACATGCCATCCTTTGGATATCACCACTTGTGCTTTGTCATAAATGGATCTGACAGCCAGAATCGGTGGATCTGACACCTCTTGTTACATAGCATGTCCTGCTTCACCAAACTAGTGTTTGAAAGTCCGGTCTGGTCCAGTCTTTTGACACCCAGGGGCTTTAACTGTAACCATAACCGGTCTACCCTTTTCCCAGAAGTCAAAAAGACCGGACTGGACTGCAAAAGACCGCAGTCTGTGGTCTTTTTGTGGTCTTTAGACCGGTTTCGGTCTGCACCAGTTTTAACTGGTCTATGACCGGTCCTTAGGCTAATATTTTAAACTGATGAATCAGTAAATTTATTAACATGTCTACTGGCTTTAAAACGAGCCCAAGAACGTTAAATTCGGTTAGGAATTGGTGTTTCTGTAAAATAAATCAGGTACATCTACTATTTCCAAAAATATTTTACAATTTAATTCATGTCTCTCTCGATTCTTTACCAAATTGTATGTTCTTTGGTGCATTTTAAAGGGTATTTAGGGGGCTACAAAAGACCGGTTCACGTTAACCGGTTTTCTTGTGGTCTTAACATCTCAAAAATAAAAGACCATAACCGCAGGTCTGGTCTTTTGCAGTCTTGGTCCAGTCTGGTTACAGTTTTTTCCAGTCACGAGACCGGACTTCTAAACGCTATACCAAACCTTCTTTTACAGCCATACCAACTCTCACTGACAGTTGCTTCTATAGCCAGCAGGAGTTCTGTCAATTGTACTGGGAATATCTGACTATTATCTGTCATATAGAATACTAAATTTGATGTACAACGTCTCTTGATGCCATCTCAAGGCCTTTTCTTCCTTCAAAGCACTGTGTGTGGCCACCCAGTCATGAATTTAGGCTTTACAGGGCAGATAAATGATAATTAATTAACAAGGTTGAAAAGATTTTTTACGACCAGCTGGCTGGACTAACTAACCAGCCTGGTATATCAGGTTCAATCCTGAAACCCCCTTGAATTCACCCCAGAAGGTTGATTGCAAATGGAATACTGCCACAAGCTCATCTGGGTTGAGAAGGTAGGTAGACTTGAAGAAGATGAGAGTAAGCACTTGTTGAGAATTTGTGTTTGACTCTGGTAATGGGATGGTTATAGTCATCCACCCACCAATGATATGCCACCATCATTTGATACACTTTTGACCAACTAATATCTCACTCAATACTACATCAATCTTTGTGAAATAAATTGTAACGTGCACTACAAGGTCACATCTACCGTAGTACAAAATCTGGGAACAATTGAAGCAGTATTGGTGCTGCTGTGAAGTTTTCAAAATGGACTATTTTTGGAAATTGCTGCAATACAGTCACACCACCCAATGATACACCCATAATTTTGACTTTTCTTCCTGACATGTGGTTCAAACATTCTGAAATTTGGTAGGGTTATAGAATGTAATTTATCTCAAATATTTATGTAGTTTTTATGGCTGAATGTTGTACTTCAAATTGTTGGATGCAATTTCTCAGTTTCGGCATATCATTAGCAGGTGGATGACTGTACTTACAATCAGATAAGCTAAACAGCAACTGCCGGAAATCACTGGCACTTGGCAATCACAAACACAAGATGGGTGGCAATAAAATAAGCAAGATGGGTTTCTACCCCCTGTAGTCTTTGATCCAACCCCCCTTTTATGAGTATTGATCCAACCCCCAAAATAAAAGTACTGATCCAACTAAATATGAAGTACTGATTTAACCTTAAGGAAACTACAAACTCAACCCAAGTTTGTAATGTACTGATCCAACCCTCTTTTCAAGCTCTCAAAGTACTGACACAACCCTGCTTTTGAAGTTTTAAACTACTTATCCAACCCCTCTTTACAAGCTCTTAAACTACTGATGTAGCCCTGGTATATGATGTTCTAATACAACCCTTCTTTTGAATGTTTAACTACTGATCTAACCCTGGGTTTTATAGTTTTTAAACTCCTGATTCAACCCTGTTTTGTTTAATTGTGTACTGATTCAGCCTGTAGTATCTCCCATGGAAGTACTGATCCAACCCTGTTTTCTGCCTTACAGAACTACTGATCCAGCCTGGGTTTTTGCCTCACAAAAGTACTGATCCAACCCTGGTTTTTCCAATTTCCTAATTTGGACACCTGGCATCAGCTGCATGCACCTGCCACAACTATTGTAATCTTGACTCTGTACCACCATCTCCTCTCCATACTATGGCTAAAGGTCACAAGAAACATCAGGTAAGTCTGTTAGATTGATTCATTTCCCATCTAATATCACTGATGTGTGATAAATAGCACTCAACATCAACTCTGAAGGTGCAAGTCCTTCCAAGGTCAAAAATCATGCTAAGAGCTTTAAGAAGGTAGAAAGTACATGCAAATCTTCATTGGAAAATCTAACATGTGTATTTTAGCACAAGCACCAGCAGATCCTTGACTCAGATGACAACATGGACATTGATGATCAGAATAGTGATTCTGGCTTGCAGTCCAAGGCTAAGAAACTAAAGCCTCCTGTTAAGGTCCAGTATTTATATTTCTTTGATGCTAGACTCTGAAGTGAGATCTGTATATAGCCCACTTGCAAAAAACCTGGTCGTCCATTGAAAACAGATCAGAAGGCTAGACAAGATGTAGCTTATCTGTTATCAATCAAAAAGAATTATTGATCATAATCCAAATATGGTAAGTAAAAAACCCAGGTTGAATCAGTACTTTGATACATCAAAACCCAGGTTGAATCAGCACTTTGATACATCAAAACCCAGGTTGAATCAGTACTTTGATACACCAAATTCCAGGTTGGATCAGTACTTTAATACATCAAAATCCAGGTTGAATCAGTACTTTCATTATACAAAGTCTGGGTTGAATCAGCACTCTCATTATACAAAGTCTAGGTTACCTCAAAGCTCTCAACATCATAAAAGTAAAAGCTAAAGGTTGAAACAGGCTTTTGGAATCTGAATTAGAGCAGGAGTTCAAAACATTAAAAAAGATTGAATTTCCAGGGTTGAACTAGGACTTTAATATACATCAGGAATTTAATCTACTAAAACCTGGGTTGAATCAGGACTTCAGCATAACCAATATCCAGAGTTAAATCAGCAATTTCAAAACCTGGGTTGGACCAGAACTTAGATACAGTAAAACCTGGGTTGAATCAGGACTTTCAAAACCTGGGTTGTATCAGCACTTAAAAACACTGAAACCTGGGTTGAATCAGCACTTCAAGTACTCAATTTCCAGGGTTAGATAAGTACTTCCAAAAGAGTTGACTCAGTACTTAGAAAATGCTGGATCAGCACTTTTAAAAATGTTGGATCAGTACTTTATATATCTAATAATGGGGGTTGTCTCAGTACATTTGGGTTTTGCTGGGTCAGTACTTTGTAAACCAGGGTTGGGTCATAGACTACAGGGGGTAGAAACATATTTTGGATAAAATAAAAATAAAATGCTTGCTACTATCAATTTCTTTTCATGCATCATAAACCTATTTTCTATACCTCCCAGACCCAACCCCGACAAGTCGCCTCTCATCAAAAGGATCTTTGAGCATTATTTCAAAGCAACAAAAGTGTTGATGGCCGATGGCTCAACATTTACTATGCGTGCAAAAATATGGAGGTCATTTTATCCTTCGGAGGGTATGCTTGAGTTTGGGAAATATTCGCGTCCGCGTCTATTTTAAAATAACTATGTGTGGTGCACTTATGTATTTATGGAGACGGTATTTATTGGCACGTGTGAGAGGTGTTGCCTTTCGCTTGTTGATGGTTGTGAGGCGATTCCGTCAATGCAGAGGTCGGTGGGATGTTAGACCATAATTCTGGTCAGGCTGTTGGCTCCATTCACAAGCTAGAATAGTAACCTTAATATCTGGATGCCAATGCGCTCAAAATATACGTACATTGTGACGCTCAGTAAAAACGGTTCGTCAGCTATTGGTCATGTGGTAGTCCACCTATGGTCTTACATGACTAAAAGCAGTGATTTTTACATGATTTTGACTTTGAGTCGACTAGCCAACATCCATCCAAGTCCCATCATAGTCAACTAACCGTCACATTTTGGTATGTTTACATCACTACACTGATGTGGAGATGACTAACATGACTTATGGATGACCAGCGCTTGAAGTTGCTTGACTTTCGTTTTTACTGAGTGTGACGCGTTGCACTACAGGCGCCAAAAGTGCAGGATTCTATATGAGGCAAATAGAAGCGTCTAAAAATACTCGCTTCCGTACTTCTGATAAATTCGTTTTCTTTTCACACACTTCCCGTTTATTAACGCCCAAGTCCCCCACCCGCTTTTTTTTCCGACACCCCAACTACGAATAACCACCCTCTAAGAAATGAAGTTCCTCACTATCGCTTTTGCCTCATCTGTGGCGTCTGTTGCTTCAGCCTCGATAGCAAGTGCCCACTAATGTTGTTCAAATCATGTTAACTGACTCGAGCATCAAGGTGGTTAGAGTCGGCGCCACGTCGGGCGCAGAAGGCGGCATATTTCAGTACATTCCCAACACTTTCAACGCAACAAATGGCACTACCGTCACCTTTCAATTCACTGGAGCGTAAGCCACTCGATCTTTTCTTGAACGTGCAACCAATTAAAGAGTCTAAAGTCCAGGAAACCATACCGTCACTCAATCGAGTTTTGCTGACCCCTGTGATCCCCTCGCTGGAGGTTTTGACTCTGGCTGGGTATCCATTCCCTCCAGCCCAGCTCTGACTGCTGCAGATACGCCAGAATGGAATTTGACCATCACCGATGACACCAAACGTGAGTCTGCCAAATCATCCACGATTGATTTTTTGAAGTTGACAACAATTTCCCAGCCATTTGGTTCTTCTGCAAACAGATATTGCCCAGCGCCCACTGCACGTCAGGTACCCATCTGCGGCTCTTGTTCATGGAAGCGTGTGTTGCTGAAATTTGGTGAATCAATTAGGAATGGTTGGTGCCATCAACGCTCCCACCACCGGGAACAAAACATTTGCTGCCTTCGAAGCCGCTGCAAAAGCGTTCAAGGGTACACCTGCGGTAAGTGTTACGCCGTAATTTTTCCTACGTGGGTTTCAAGTGTCAATTCTTCCCATCAGCAAGTTGAAGGAGGCCTCGTTGGAGTGGGTGCGTCAGCGTCCGCTGGTGTTGGTCCAGTTCCTAGCGGGGTGAAGCTTTTCACGGCGTCGGCAATCGCCACAACTTCTACAAAATCCTCCGCCGCAACTACCTCTGGTTCAGCGGCAGCTGCTCCCAGCTCGACTTCTAAGTCGAGCGACGCAAAGAAGCTTATCGCTAGCTCCTTTGTGGTGCTCTTGGGAACAGCGATCGGCATTAGCCTAGCATAGTAGAGCTAGTATTTAGCGTCGAGACATACTTTCTACATTGTTGAAGGACCGAGAATGTTTTCAAAATGCTATTTAGCATATTTGGTTTATGAGCATCTCATCCGCTGCGACCAGCCCGCTAATAATTTAGCTGTATATTCGTTGGACTCGGGACTCGTTTTTTGATGATCTGAGTGCCGCCAGTCGCTTTGGTCTTAGTTAGGTACGTCACCGCAAAGTTATTCGCAAGAGATACGACTTGAACAAGTAAAGCGGTAATTGCTGCAATCACACCAAGCTTGTTATGGGCGTCAATCACCATCTCGAGGGGCTTCAAAGGTTGAGATTTCATTCAGAAACAAGTAGAATACGAAACGTACCCAAATGCAGCTTGCCCACGGGCCAGGGTTTTCAACGGAGTGCCAAGATAGTCAGCCGTATTGTAGAAAACATTATTACCTGTAACGGCAAGGCCATGAAGTTGGCATTCAAAAAGGGAAATGACTCACCCCACCATGCTTGAATATTGTTCAACCCAATAGTTTTATTTTTAGGATATTGTAAGCTGGAATCAATTCCTATTAACCGCCGGACCATGGACCATAGGAAGAACAACAGACCAGAAGAATATTAATACCACGGATATAGCCACTCCCGAATCAAGTGCAGCGGAGAGAACGTCTAACAATTCAATATGAAAATCTCGTGACAATTTGTAAAAGCGAAACGTACAGTTGTACTTGGTCCACCAAGAAAAATGACGGCGTCTGATGAGGTATTGGAAAGTGAAGCCCACAATCGCCCACGTCACGTAGTTTACTGCATTCGCAGGCGGAATTCGACCAGTTCCCGAAAGAACAACGCTAAGCAGTCAGTAAATCAACAAAAGAAGCAGTTACAAGATAAAACGACATGCGGGAAGCTAGGAGAATGAGCGCAGCTTTGAATTGGGAAAAAAGTATCTCGCACTTTATGTACCGAACCCACGAGTTCGGGAATCTTCTCGATAGAAGCCACGCAATGATTGGCAACAGAACACCCAGGGGAAAAAAGAAAACGAGGGCTTCTCGAAATATCAGCATGAGGTTCAGACGCGAAAGGGACTCGCTGACCACTACAATCAAAATAAAGGTTCAGCCCTGGAAAGCTTTTGCTTGGACTTGCCACATACTAATAAATTTGACCCTTCGAGAACTGACGCGCAGGACCAATGACACCCCAAATGATTGAAGCGGTCCCAAAGACCTCAGTGTTAGGACAGATGAAGCTAGAGGCACAGGTCAGTCAAAGTCATTATCGGGACTGGTCATTTCTCTCTTACCCGCTTTTTTGCAAAGGATCACACATGTCACTGGAACAAGAACAGCAACCTGAGTGGGGAAGCGTAGTTCAACAGTCGACCTTACGAGATATTGGTGAACATCCAAGCTTGAACTGCAAGTTGAGCAGTGCCTGCGATTACGGCGCAAATTACCTACAGTCATCAGACACAGTCAAATTAGGGCAGAAAGAGGGAGAGGTACTTGGGCGAAAAACATTGTTCTCGGGGGTATCTTCATGTAGCTTGCACAATGTCAACTTCTTCACATGGCCAGAAAAGAACACTCACTGTCCAAGTTTAAAGTCGGACGAAAAAGTCAAGGCTTCAAAGACGTGAACATTTGAGAGACGAAATAAGATTTCCAGTCAAACCTTGCGCCATCGTGATGTACCCCCATGTCTTAAACAACATCATAGCGATCGGACGACCAGGTAACATATAGCCAATGATGAGTTCCGCAATCACGCTGGGGCGCAATGAAACAGTGAGATTCGGGGGGCAGGAAGTTGAACATACTTTAAACCGACTTGCTGGTTCGTAATGGCTTGTATCATCCCGATTGGAATCACATACATGAAGGCTAACTTCCCACATCAATATCAACAACATCACCTAAGCGAGGACCTACAGATAGCTGTGGCCAAGATAAACGCTTGCGGAGGGGGGGGGGAGTTCAGTCCTTGAGAAAAACTAAGCTAGTGTCGACTTACCCCACACAGGTAAGCCAGTTTCCAGGACCTCAATAGATATAACCGCAAAAACGAACATGACGACTGAGTTCGTGACGTCAGCAAGCAATCATACGGAGGGAAAAGACGAACTAAATATTACTCCATAATACCACTCTGGCACCTGTTTGTACTTCGACATCAGACGTGCATGAATATCTGGCTGCTCCTTCAGGGAGCGGCGGGCTTGGGACCATATCTGCTTCCGGTAGAAGAGGAAGGCATGTGTGAGCGTCGCCGTAATCGCAGCAAAGGAGAGCCCGTATGATACGGCAAATGTAGCTCTGACACCAAAATCAGTGATTTGACGCGGGGGGTGAACGTTGAACGACTCACGACAAAAAGAGAGGACTGTAGGCTTCATATTCAGCGAGGTTTAGCGATGCGTCTGCGTTGATGATCCGCGACACATTGTAGGGAAGGCCTTTGTTATCGAATGAATTCCTTGAAGATATTCTTGACTCATGATTCAGAAGATATCAGTTGTGAAAGTTATAAACGAACGGAAGGTATTGGGTATTCCAAACGTTTGTATACTAGATCCATCAGTAGCGCGTTCAGCAAGCAAAGGATATAGACTGACGTAGACAACGGGAACGAAAAACCCTAAATTAAGATAGAGTGAGAAAGGTGTAAGATCTAGCGACCAATGTTGAAGGGAGCTTACAACAGAAAAACACAAAGCCGCAGACAATATTGACTTCTGCCCACCCTAACGAGAGCTGTCAGCAAGGGCTCTCCTAGTTATTTCACTATCCGAAGAACCTACAAGGCGTCGCGAGACTGGGTGATTACACATGTTAAAAACAAATACGAGTGCTTTCAATTGAAGACTCACGGGCTACCGATGTAAGCGATTTGAGCCCAATCGAACGAGACGAGGCTATTAAAAATTGAGAGGCGATTAGAAAGAGTTAACCAGCGCAAGACGGTTCATACCTCATCCCCTAAATTGTTCGAGGAGATGTTTCAGACGAGTGATGAGAATTGGACTGCCTACCATGCCATGCGTAAATCTGCAAACCAAGGGTGATAAACCATCGGTGTCAATAAGGAGGTTGTAGAGCTCACCCAAACATTTGGTTAACGATCTGAATCGCAAGGCGATTAGTTGAACCACATGCTAGGTAGATCTTACCCACAACATTTCGAGGTACGATCCAACAGACCTAACGGGTGATAACGTGAGAGGAAGAAATCCGTGGCCCAATGCTACACGTTTACCCAATTGAATACACTTGCGGATTCGGTTAGAAAACGTTCACCAAGCCAATAGATATAAGGATGACCCACCTCAGTGCTTGGAAGAGATATCCAGGGACAATATCTTGTGAAGTCAATTGAATACGCGAGTATAACAAAGGACATGAATGAAAACATACACCACACCGCGGATGCGAAGAAACAATAAAGGAAAAACTTCTCGCGGCTCAAGCCACCTCGATCTCCCACCCCAGCATATGTCTGAGAATGAAGTGTATTGAATAGCGCGCACGTCACCAAGTTCGCTGGCCAAACTTCGTCGTTCAGGTCAGGTCAGGGCGAGCAAGGGAGATGGTGGCGGAGAGTACTCATTGAAGGTGGATCAACCAGGAACCGACGACTGATGCCGCCAACCGAGAATCCGATTAGTTGGGTTGACATCACGACCATCCATTGGTCTTGAGTTGATTGGGGGTAGGATTAGGAAAATGGAAGACAGAGGACTCACATCCGAAATTATATGATTGGTGGTAGTAAACACGTTGAACGGCAACAATATCGGTCTGGAGGTCGTTCGTTGCGCTGGCACTATAAACATGGTGGGTGTACGTACCGCGTAAGCTGTTTAAACTTTGCATTTAACCAACGGGAATTCAGCTGTGAGAAAAATCGACTGCGTACCTGAACCCGACCCAACGCTAAAAGTTTGTAACACCTGAAGTGAGCTTTGAGATGGGAGTATAAATAGTGCGGACTAACGTCGCCATGATGGTAACGAGCACCTTACACTCAATCATAAGCCCATGGAAGGAGAAATCGCAGGAAAATTCGCGTACGTGTTCCTTGATAGAAAACGGGCCTGGGTTGAGTTCCAACCCAAAGATCGAGATGTTTGGGACGAATCTCGCCCATGCCCTGCCAATCGGAAAAGCGAGGAGCTGTGCTACAATCTGGGATCCCAGGGTAGACCTTAGATATCGAAGGGAATAGAAAGATGGGGAGCTCACACTAGTAATTTCGACCGAGGGGTAACGGAAATAAAAGAACTGGTTCAATCCCTGATCCGCCATGAGTGAGCGTGAGGCGAATCGCAGAAGGAAGGGTCTGCATACGCTGATAAGAATGGCCCATACAATTCCTATCGCCGCAGGTCGTCATCGTTGTTTCACGAACGTGAGAGTACTTGAATAACACACCCATGACCCAAGAACGTATGGTTGACACTGGGATGGTCGTATCATCAGTATTCGCCACAGCCGATCGGACTTCCGGGTAAGGAGAGTCATCTTCAAGCAGACCAAGGATTGCGTTCGTCTTGTCGATGTTGGGGTCGTCGAATTCGGAGAGTGGAATGGGTCCATCAAGGTGCACCTTATCTGAAGTGGGATGAACAGCTTCGCCAACGTATGAAGAGGTTGGAAGACGAACCAGAATCTTTCCCTTGATCGTCCTTTTCTCCGCTCTCAGTTCTCTCAGTCGAGGGTGTCGCAAGGTCCGTCTGGGCCGACATCTTGTGAGGGTGGGCGATAGAAAGGTGGGGAATGGCAAAAGCGGACTAAGACGTATTTAAAGCTTTTCAGCTATCAATCAAACATCCATGTCGATAGCTTCTCCGGGGCCAAGCACATGTACCGGCTCAGCCGAAAGGGGAATGGGGTATCTTGTTCAGTTAATATTCGTTTGTGCATGTGCTCCGGAGGTGATAAGCTCGCTTTAGAACTCCATTGCATCAATCTAAAATGAATCTCGAGCTTGGTGGTGCTGAAGGAGATTGACAAGTATTAGCAGATGATGGATGGTATTGCAATGCTAGGATACAAGTCAGCGTACAATTATGGTGCGATGTGGAAGGAGGATTCGGATCCTACCTACCAAGGGAATGGATATCCGACTTGAAGTTGTGGCATAAAAATAGGCGGGCTGGCGACATTTGATTCGGTAGATCCACCCAACGTGAATGGTCAGCCGTCGCCGTTGCTGAACAAACGGTCTTCGCTAAGGCTTACAACACAGTGGGGGACGATATATATGCGTAACCCTACATGGACATTGTAAGCTCATCTTGAAAGTGATATGTTGTGAGCATGAGAACTGAGATCTTTAGAGATTCCGCCACCACTCAAACATGCGCTTTTCAGTAAGCAATCCACAGAATTGACGAAAAGAAGAGATGTCGTACAGGAAGGGTTTTCGAGGAAACCGTTGTGGTTTCCGAGGAAGAAGCCAACGTCGACGGCGCGGCGACGGTGACCGGAACAAAGTTTTTAGTCACGTGCGATTCCCTACAGAACTGAGACAAGCAAGGTATGACTGAACAAAAAATGCCACAAAGCGCATCTCACCATGTCCGACATTATTTCCTCATCGTCCGTATATCCACCGCAAGGGGAAACCCCCTCCAAACCCCAACTTCACTCCGAGTCAGGTATCAAACCTCGGGACAGTGAACCCGAAAAGGATAACCAGAAGTCTCTACTGAGCTCCAAGCCAGATAAAGATTGGACCAGGGATAAACCCCGCCCCACACGCCGTGCGTATTAACATTTTCCGCTACCTACCACTTCAATCATCTATTAACACTCTGGCACCCAGCCATCACCGTCATATTCTTCGAATGGCTCGGCCGCCTCCTCCTCGCCACCCTCTGCCTCTTAACCTCCTTCCTGTCCCTCTGGTTCGCGTGCAAGATGTTCAAAGCAAGTGACAACATATCCATCTGGACGGCGGATTACAAAAGTCCCCCTTTACCTCCTGGTGCCCCCCTCTTGGATGTTTTTGTCGCATGGCCTGAACCCATGATAGAATGCGGAGTCAAGTTGTTTTTGGTGGTTGTTTGCTCACCGATAGTTATTGTTTGGGAGCTCGTTATTATGGTGTTGTTTTTCTCTGCGGCGATTGGTGTTTTGTCGGGGATGCCATTATGGTGAAGAACGAGGGCCCAGTGACATAATAGTGCATAACGTGACGTCATCAATCAATGTGAACCGTAGAAATGATCAAAATCCTTATTGCGTCTTACCATGTCCGACCCAGCGCTCACACCCCTGCCAACTTCACCACATGAAGGCGTCTCGCCTAAATCTCCATTGGATTTTGCACCAGATATCAAAGCGACTTCGGACGGTGAATGTGACCAGGAGAACGAAAAGTCTGATGTGAGACTCGCCGAGAAATAAAGGGAAAGGGATGGGATCGAGGAGCAGAACAAACGCCGGCGTGCACGCGGTACGCATTACCCTTCCGAATGCTTATTCCATGCCTGAGATTAACCCCTCGCCATTCTTATGTAGTAGCCTGGTTCGTAAGCAAAACCCTCGAATGGATCCGCCGCACTCTCCTTGCTATCCTCTGCCTCCTCCTCTCCCTCTGGTTCGCCTGTCTATTCATACAAAGCGGTAAAAAAATGTGGGAAGCGGATTTCAACGATGGACCCCCGCTACCTCCTGACGCCTCGGCTCTTGAAGTTTTCGTGGGTTGGCCGTTACCTTTCTTCGCATCGGCTGTAAAGCTGCTTACAGTGGGTATTTGCATGCCAATGATATTTCTGATGTTTGTTGGGTGTATGTTGGCGCTTTTGGTCTTGGCTTTTCTGGTGATGGTGGGGAAGGCGCCTTGAGGCGGGTTGAGGGAGATGAGTGAGGTTACTAGAGATTGATGGCTTAACTTGATAATTGACTTTGAATGCGGCTGCAGTTTACTGCTGGGAGTTGAGTTTCTTCCGACTTGATAATTACGGTGGTAAGCGAAGGTTTGAAATCGGGAAAAATTTGACCTCACCTGCCAATACTGTGCTCACTGTGAATAACACTCGGGATTTCTTTCTTTGTAATTAGGTCTATCCTTGATGGTTTATTGGCTCCGTCGACACACGCGCCGCAAATCAAGCAATCTAAATTTGCAAGCTCCACGTGCGAAAGCTCCCTGACAAGGATTGTACTCGAGTACGTTGTGAAGGTTTTCCTTGGTAAAGTGATGAAGGTATGTCCGGTAACATTTCAGACTATACCGCCTGCTCCTACGTCAGTCATCGCACTCGTAGTGCTTGAGAATTCAGAGTTACTGTACATATGAACCTCCGGCTTTTTCCTAACTGGTGGAAAGTGCGTTTATAAATTTTCTTGAGGCCTATCCACGCGGCTACATGATTTTGTTTGACCCCTGAGAAGACCAGAATTTTGACAAGGAGACTGGTCGAAGGTCCAAATTTTAAAGACGGCACGCGGGACGAATGTGCATTTACAACGTTCTTGTGCCTACGATATTGAACGTCTTTGTTAGTCTACTGGCTCGAGAACTTTCCATGTTCGACAAAATTCTCGACGCGCGAAAGCTGGGTTCAATTCCCAAACAAAGATTCCACGTCGAAAAATGCCCATTTTTCTGGCGTTCGTGGAAAGTGTGATTGTATTTTTTTTTAAAGCCTATCCGCGCGGCTTGTATATAACTTGGTTTGCCTCGAAGAGCTCATTATGGCCGGGGGACTTGTAAATAAAATAAAAATTGGAGTAATATTCCCTTCTGATAGTATCTATATATCTATGTATCTCTCCCACTGACGCAAGGCCGCGGCTTATCTTAAAAGAGGCTTGGGGATAAGGAGGTAGTGCTGTGACGTCGGAAATGGTTTTGAGCCGATAGATAAGGTGGTTATAGGCGCTAGTTGAGTGAATTCACGACTAAGCAAACTGGGGGAATGGCGAAAGCTCCAATGATGATTTTGTTGATCCGCCGACGTGATGCAGCTTCGGAACGCGTCGGACGCAGCCGTAACGATTACGGGACCTTATCGAGTTTGACAACGATCCACGTTCATGCTACTAGTCATATAAAATACCCCTACCACTTGGCCGATACATCACATCCTACCCTCCACTTCTCCTACACGCCAACAGCATGGAAGCGCTCATCCCAGAGATTAAAGAAATTTCGGACTATGTGAGCGCTACGCAACTAGTTACGGTCAGTTGAATTCGATTTCCGCGCGCTCGTCAACTGAGCTGATGATTATTCCTGATTGTCCATAGTATTCTGACGGTCGGTTTTTTGGAAGTCGGCAATGAACCGGACCTACTTAATGTTGGATGCCACAGTTGCTGGAGCAACGATGTTTGTCTACGACTACTTCTTAACACTTGGAATGGAGGTGGACTTGGTGTGGTCGTCAAATTGGAGCCTCATGAACGTTTTGTTTATCGCTCAGCGATATCTCCCATTCTTGGATGCGGCCGTGTTGTGTTTTCTCCGTATGTGAGAGATTTTGAACTCGTGATAACATCCTTACCTTTGGCCTTTCCAGCACAATTTTCGACGACGATAGCTCCGTCCCATTGTAGGATACTTGGGATTATTAGGGGCTGTAAGCGTTTTGTATTTTTGATTTTAAAAAACATACAAGACGTTACTAACATGCTGTCCTCCAGTGTTGATGGTTACTGGAATCGGTTTGTCAGAATGTCTGTCGCGCCATTTACTCCCGAATATATAAACTTAGATGAACCTACTATCAGTAATTCTGACGCTGCGCGCGTGGGCGGTTTGGGATCGGAATGGACGATTAGGAGCGGCGCTATCTGTTTTCTTCTGTGCTACGGTTGCTGCTAGTTTCGTAGTCATGACTATTTTCCTACTCGGCCTAGAATGTGAGTCGCTAGCTGATATTTTTGCATTCTCATCATAAATTAACTTCGCTTTCTTCAGTCAGCAACAAGCCCTATCCCTCTTTTCAAGGGTGTTTTATCACAAGCTCAAACCAGTTGGTATACATAAATTGGGTGATTTTGATGATATACGAAGCGGGTAAAGGCAAACAACTTTGAAGCATTCAAATTATGAAACCCACTCTTCCAGTTCTCTTGATGCTGATGCTCATTCGCGGTATTGCTGCTTGTTCGTTCCCATTTTCCTGCAAAATTCACTTGTAATCTAATCCATGGTTAGATCGATGGGGAGGGCGTAGTGCGCTTCATCGTGTTGTTTATGGCGAAGGTGAGCTCAAACCCATTTCTTCTTGAGTCAAGTTTATTCAGACGACTACTTAGGCATTGCATTCTACATCTGTATCTTCGGTATAGTAAAAATCAATGTCCTATTGCAACCATCTTTAACCCCCTTTTTTAAAAGTCTTATCTACCCTGAACGTAGTTGTTCTTAATACTCTTTCGGTTCGTCGTCTCGTGAATATCAGAATGAAAAAAAAAAAGCTTGGTTGATCGTATAGGCGAATTACTTGGATTTTCTATCCTCGTGTGTCTCCTCTCTCTCTCGTTCGTGCTACAAAAAATTCTCACTGCACGTGTTGAACAACAGTGTAGAGCGATGCCTTCATTCCATATTGACGAGTAGGGTGCTCCTTCACATTCGTGTTTGTATTCGGAGAAATGTGGAATTCCCAGCCTGGTCTGGCGACATGACAAAAATCGAAACCCGAATTCGGTTCGCGGATGGAGACCGAGGGAGCGGGAATAATGGAGTTGTAGGTAGATGTTGAACACGCAAAGGGTGATCCTCTGTAAAAACGAAGAGCAATGCCAAACCTGGGTGCTTTTGAAGAATATAAGTGCGTCCAGAGGGCTCTGGTACTGTCCAGAGCACGACGATGTTGAATGGGAGTGCCGGTTTCAAACCTCTCGCGAAATATTCAGCAAATATTGAGTACACTTGAGGACCGATCACATACTGTGTGCCGTCAATTCTTATACAATTTGAATTTCGAAGCACATTCTAAGATATGATTTTCGATGCTTTTGCTTCATTTTACTCCACATATTTTTTTGTGCAGGTTACGGTTAATTTCGAATGTCAACGGCGATGGACATCTGGGTGGGGGTCGCTCAAAACCAGAAATTATCTGCACTTGGGTCCCTTATGACCACGTGCATGACGTCGCCTTCCAAATCGGGAATCTTTGGGGAAGTCGGAGCTAGCGGCGCTGAGTCTCTCATGTCATTTTCTCTGCCATGAGCAGTCGCAGCCACACCCGTCGTTCCTCGTCCCGCACAACCTCAAGATCACACAGACTGCCATCCACACTGCGCAAACAAACCGCACCGACGACTACGAGTGTCTCCATCGTGTTTGCCGAACCGGAACAAGGGAGTCCGCTGGCTAGTGCGTTGACGAAGCTTCCTATAGCTAGGGCTCCTGAGATGGAGATGGGGCAGGGGATAACGATTGCGGATATGGATGGGAAGGATGTGGATGTGTTTGGGGGTACGTTGTGTTTCTGATTATCTGGGGTGGCTGACGTAGGTGTGTGTAGACAGATACTCTTTCTCGCAGGAGGAGGATATGTCGACTGATGCTACGCCTTCTACGGCCACTAGCACACCGTTATTTGATGCCGTCGCCGATGACGTCGTGCCCTTCCCTTCATTACCACCCATTAGCCAAGACAATGCGTATACTCCGCCCGCCACTCCGCCCTCTGAGACTGCCCAGGCCGTCTCAGAATCATCCACTCCTCCGCCTCCGCCGGTAACGTCTTCACCACGCTCAAATTCAACATCTACATCCCCACCACCGCCAACCTCGTGGTTTTCCAGCTTCTCACGTGCCAAAGGCAGACACGCAAGCGCGAGCGCGAACGTGGTCTCCCCAACCCAATCAGGCGATCCATCCAAGCGCACACCGTCGTTGGCCCCTATTGATTCACGAACGTTACCAGACGTACCTACGGACTCATTACAGCCACCACCCATACCCATACCCATCTCTGTACCACCACTCTCTGAGCTCCCGCCTGCACTTTGTAGGGAGGCATCGACGTTGCAAGCTCTTCTTTCGGATACTACTACTGCTACACAAGGGAAAGTGGAGCTGGGGTCGGAGTCGTTGAATGACCTTGATCACCCGGTATCGTCATCCCCTCAGGTTCAATCACAATCACAATCTCAACCTCAAGGTCAAGAACAAGAACAAGTACAAGGACGTCCGTCGTTGGATGATCGTACATCATCGATAGACGACCAGGTTCCTTCGTTGCCGAGCACACCAATCTACAATTCTCCCGCCCCGTCCCCTGCGCGTGCACGTGCGTCGGTGGTTCAACCGATGGGGAATCCCACGTCGACGAGGTTTGCGATGCTTTTTGGTAGGGGTGGGGCTGGTGTTCCGAGGGGAGGTGAGAAGGGATCTGGAGGTATGTGTTGGATTTATGTCCACGTTGGGGGGTGCTGATGACGCGTCGTTTGGTAGGTCCGATGACGAGCGCTGGAGAGGTTTCGGGTCAAGGTAGAACTGGTTTTTTTTGTTTATTCTGTGAGCAGAAGCTTGACTTGATTGATAGATCCAATGTCGGGCAGTGCGATTGTTCAAAGTGAAGGTGTGTGCTTAACATTGTTCTTCTCTTGTGGGTACTGATAATTCATGTGTGATAGAATCAAAGCCGATCGATGCGGTTATTCCCAGTCGAGGTGCGTGTCAAGAAACAGCTGACGACCTTGTTCCGTCGTCCCTCTTTTCTTTTTTGGGTTACTGAGAGTCTGTGTTTGTTTGACAGATTTGGATTCGTCTCCGATAAGTGCGGTTGGTCAGAGTGGGGGTGGGTTTACGCGTCTTCTGTTTCTTTTCGTGTTGGATGTATTGATGGTTCGTTTGTTAGATTCTGCGGTTGTTCACAGTGAAGTCGGAGGTAAGTGTTATTTTTGTGAGGCGACCTGGCTGGATGTTATTATTTCTCGGCTGTGGAAGTCTTTTTATCCGTTGAACGCTCTGAAGCGTTCTTTTCATGCATTTATCTTCATCATTCCTTCATCCGTCGCATAATGACTTGCGATTTTTTTTTTTGCAGATTCAACGAAGACTACTGCTTTTGATCCAAGTGAAGGTGCGTCATTATTTGTTTCTCGTTGTGGCTACCTTCGCTTGTTGCCTCTGATCTTACCTGGATGGGCACTGATGACTTGTTGAACAGATTCGACGCTGGCAGTTGCGGTTGTTTTTACTCAAGGTATTTGACTTTTTATTTTGAGTTTGTTAGCGGGGGGTGGGGTCGTTCAGCTCGATATTTTGATCTCTCTTCTTTTTTCTTTGCGATTCAATGTGTGGATCGCTCTCTTTTTTTCGTGGGGGTGTCCTCTCACGTTTCTGGATCTTTATTGGTTTCCTGGGGTATTTCTTTTGGTTCCGTTTGGCTTCGCAGCTACCTGTTCTATTCTTCTTTATAACCTTCTCAAGTGTCTGTATGTATGGCATACTAACCCCCACATCGTGTCTAGAGCCCAACTCAACGACAGAAACGAACTCTTTAGTTGGAGAGTCCAATTCATCTGGCGATGACGTGCCGCCGGCAACGGCCGACGCTTCCTCACAACCGGTGACAACACCGGCCGATGCTCTTTCAGAGTCACAGCCAACTACATCAAACGCAGCAGAACCTCCGCAGCAAACGTCGTCTTGGTGGGGATACCTGGGCTGGTCGTCGACTCCCGCGATGACAAACGATGCCTCTTCCTCTTTGTCACCCCCTGTTATAGAACCCCCGCAGAGCTCAACGCCACTTGAAACGATTCCAACTGTTGCCAACGACACTCCCCACCCTTCAGAACAGGCTATGAATGTGGAGCCTCCCCAGGATACCACTAGTCCTGGGGATGTTGCGCCTGACTCTTCGGAGAGGGCTATGGATGTGGATACACAACCAGTTAGTGACAACGGTGTTGTTGCTGGGGATAGCGCCCCAGCCCCGAGCGGTGGCTCAGCGTGGTACTCACCTTGGTCTTGGTATTCCTCCGCCCCCACTACTACTGCCACTTCACAGATGGATGGTTTGGGTGTGGAAGAGACGTCACTCATGGCTGAGGACTCCTCAGCGGCCATCGAGGTCGATGTCCCTCACGCGCCCGAAGGCCAAGCCGTTGAGGCAAACTCAGCCCCGACAGCCTCAGAGACCACCATCGAAATCCCCACGTCTACCTCAGATCATCCACCCGAGACCAATCCCATTGAAGCGACGATTACCACTCACCGTTCAGGGTGGGCAAGCTTCTTCAGTTCGCGGGCTGGAGGCGTCAAGAGGATTGAGTATGGTGGCGTTAAGAGGGATGAGCATGGAGCGGAGGTTATGGAGATTGACGTAGATGAGGTTGAGGGGGAGGAGAAGAGGGAGACGGGGGAGGGTGAGAAGGTGGTTGAGGGACAAGTCAAGGGGGTCCTTTCCATGACGACGACATCGGAAGTGACGATCAATGCAAAGTCGACTCCGAAATCCACGCCTGCGGCGTCGAAGCCTGCTTCGGGGACCAACACGCCGATCCTACCATCCAGTCCCTCCTCGGCCTCTCCGTTGACAGCAGTGAAGAATGGGATGCCGGCTGAGAAACCCATGGCGGCGGCTGTGAAGCTCAAGCGGACCGCTTCCCCAACGCCGTCAGTTAAGAAGTCGAACGCTACACCTCCACCTCCCAACCTCATCCTTCCAACATGGGGCGACACCTTCCATACGGCACCTCGGAACGTCGTACCCCCACCCCCTCCTCCATCACACGCTAGGGGGGACAACGCTTCGGTGGGAGGCAAGTTGCTTGGGAAGACGATCAAGTTCGTTAGTGGGGTTTTATTCGCTAACGACGCTCCTGTGATGTCGGCCAAGGGGAAGGAACGGGAACGGGAGAATGTTGAGAGTCTGTTGGAGAAGGAGAGGAGGGAGAAGTTTGTGGGGATTGGGAGGGAGTTGCCTAAGGCTTGGGGGGTGTTGAGGGCTGCTGGGTGGGACGTTGATCCAGGGATGGGGGCTGCTTCTTCGGCAGGTAGAGAGAGTTTGGGGGGTGATGTGGACGGAGGTTTGGATATGTCGGATGTGTTGAGGGGGTGTAAGCGTGTTGTTGTGATTGGAGTGCACGGCTGGTTTCCTGGTTAGTTCACTTTCTTTCCTTTTGATCTTTGGAGTGTTCTGATTGGGTGATGTAGGTACTATTATGCGAACTGTCATCGGCGAGGTCAGTACAATGAGTCTTGCTCTTTCTGTCGCCGTTGTTCCCCGATGTTGAGCTGACCCTCGTTTTTCACACAGCCTACAGGAACGAGCCCTAAATTTGTGAACATGACTGTTCAAGCGCTTCAAGATTTCGAGGACACGCATGGGGTGAAGCTCGAGAAGATCACAAAGGTGCCACTCGAGGGTGATGGGACGATCGACTATCGCGTTGATAAGTGAGTTGATATCCGTTTGTGGGAGTTACTCGGGGCTCATGTGATCTTATCTTCTCCCGTGCAGGCTATACACCAACCTCAAGGCGAACGAGGAATGGATGGCCGATCTTCACGCTGCGGATGCCATTTTCATCTCGACACATTCTCAGGGCTGCGTGGTGTCAACGCATCTGTTGGACAGGCTTATACGAGATAAGCATATCCGGCCGCCGAGAGATTCAGTTTGTGTTACTGGGGCAGACTCTTTTCCTTCCTCCGTTGGGATTGATCTGCCACCTGACATGAAGCCCCAGCGGATATGCTGCCTTGCGCTTTGTGGCATTCATCATGGCCCTTTGAGGTACTTGGGCAGCAGTACGCTTGTTCAGCCCTATATCCAGGTATGCTCCAGTATCAATCACAGTTTTTTGGATATCTTATGGCTTCTTTTTCGTTAGTACTTCGAATCGTTAGCGGCGCGTGAACTCTTCGAGTTCCAGGTACGTTCAGGTTTCTAGTCTTGGCGTTGATCACACGACTTATAACGATCTGGAGCTCAGAACACCGAAAGTGCGGTCTCGAAGGCCTATATTCATGCCTTGAAGAATGTGCTTGATCATGGGGTACGTTTTTCTATTTTTTTCTTCTTCGTCACGTCGTTCACCTGTCTACATTCCTGATGATGATCTGTTAGGTAAAGATCCTCTACGTGGCTTCCCTGAACGATCAAGTCGTGCCAATCTACTCAGGTTTGTTCACGGCGGTGACTCACCCATTGATCTTACGGGCTCTATACATCGACGGAGTTGCATATCAGTTAGTCGACCATCCATTTCCAATTCTGATTCACCCGGTTAGTTAACATGCCCCCGTCCTCCCTTATTTAATATATTTAGCTCCTCCGATTTTCTTTCGAATCTTCTTGTGCTTCTTCTTCGCATCCGGAATTCGGGGCTTTCTGATAGTGGCCTTCTTGCACATTTGTCGGAGGCCACGGCTGGGTCCTTGAATGGTGTTGGACATTCAACTGCGTATGAAGATGTTGCGACGTATTCGTGAGTATTTTTTATATCGGATATGAATGGCGATCATTACCCTTTTTTCATTTTTTAGGCTTGCTGTCAAGTATCTGTTCTTGGCGAACGACGGGACGGATGGACGATCTCAGCTTGACGTTGAGCCTTTCAATGCGAGTCATGAACAGAACGATTACGAGGTAAGCCGGCCGAATATCATCCAATCCCAACGGATTGTTCATTAGTTGCATGACACAGATTCCCTGGGCGCTGCGGGAGATAATTGCGGATGAGCGCGTCGTCCATCTATTCTCCAAGGAGATAACTGAATTGCGAGACGCATTTCGGGAATGGCATCCTAAAACGAGCATTTTACGCGATTTGAAGCGGAAACTTCAACCTATCCAGAAGCTTCCCTCGACGTTTTCATCTCTTGGTTCTGTGAGCAAGCTGTAATCTTTTATATAGACATCATTTTCCATATACACGCGTTTATTCCACTATTCCATACTCATTTACAACGAAATTTGCATTTAACTACAATCACAACAGTGACTCACCACCTAACACATTTTCGACATGGCTTGACTACGAGGGTTTGGGATATACCAGCAAAGTTTATATATCCTTATCGTACGGGGTGGGGGAAATTGGGTCCGGACTGCTTACAATACGAGGCTTTACCATGGCAATCCAGGCAAAGTCGAGGCACTTCAGCTGGCAAAGGGAGGTGCTACTCGTTACTACTTAACTCATGCACATATTGCCTCAAGTGATACTATCAAAAAGTGGACAAGTCGCGCGCTATCAGTTTTCAACAACATTGCGATTCTTGGACTTTGCTTCTGACTAACATAAAATAAAATATTAGAATCAAACCGCTCATATTTAGGGCTTCTAGCTAACAAGGACCGCTTTATTTAACACGCGTCCGTTCCAGGTATCCAAGTGTTGAAACGGGTGATATCACATGGTGCAAAAAGGAGTCGCTGCGCATACGCAGAATACATAGATAGACGAACGTTGCGCGCTGGTAACCCAAAGGGACACATCTGAGAAAATGCACAGAGAGGCTCTGTGTCTTTGATGTGGCGTTTCAGCGTAAGATTGCCGGATATATAGGATTTGCTTCCGTATTTGATAACGAATGGCAATCAAACGTTGGTGTTGACGACTCCAGTTGAACCCACTCGTGTAAATCCTGCAATCTTGTGGGCGTAGAGAGAAAGCACAGGGGACTCATTAGTGCCACTTCGGAGCCTCTAAAATCTTCTAAATGTCGTCCCTTCTCCTGATCAACTCGTGGATAATGCAAGGGCCGATCACGGAGATAAGCTTTCGCCTGCAGAGTTGTTTGACGCCCATATCTGATATCTACAGACCTTACATATGAACGGAATTAAATTCATGAACGGTTCTGCCATAAATAAAGCATATTCTCTTGGCTGCCAAGTTGCCAACACCATGCATACTCCCTTCCTTCTCAGACTCCTTAGTAGAGCTTTTCCCGTTTAGTCGGAGAAGTATTAATAACCGCTAGTAGATGAGGTACGGAGTTAAGAGATACTAGCTAGCGCCTCGAGCTCACCCCCCAGAAATGTCATCGGGAAGCACGGGTGAGTCCGACGGGTGTGCCTGATTGCGAAATGCTCACCGGAAACCTATTATGTTTGACATTGTCTGTCCATTGATCAGCCGCCATCGCACTTCAGCTGAATGTTCCATTCTTCGCCAAATACTTCCCCGGCGACTCTGAGAATAATAGGATTTCGATTGAATACGCCCAACATTTTGTTGAAGCAAGGATGTTGAACAGCAGGCTCTACACAGATCTGAAGCTTGTGATACTCAAAATGAGCTCATTACATTCATTCAAGACCAACAGGAGTTTGCGATCGCACGGTTACTGGGAAACTTGCCGGACTTCTATGGAACGGCGATAGGCAACCTTTAGGTGACCAGGTAACCGTCTCCCGTGTTCAGAATTTCAGACAGCCGCCATCCCAACGCCCCTTCAGATTTGTAGATAATGGGGTGCTTCACGGGAGAGTCTGATGAGTAGTTGTAGTTGAATCGTGATTCGCGACAATAAGGCGAAGTTTGATCCCGAGTTTCCGGACAGCTAGCGGGTACAAGAAAATAGCCCGGGTTTGAATCCGGCATTTCTTCTTTTGGCATTAGAATTGAGTCCATTCTTATACAAAACTATAAAGCGCCGTTGTGTATGCAATGTCATCTAACCGAAGCCTTCATCTTCCACCCCCATTTATTTGATACCTCATGCCAGCACCAGAAGTTGTTTCGTACAAGGTCGATAATCGTCCAGCTCTTGGACATGTGTTCGTATGCCGTCTCCAGCCTCCAGGCCGGTATATTTACGCGTCCTTGCGACAGGAACTTAATGATCGACACTTTTATTGCAAACGCGACCGTCGACGAGTAAGCAATCCCACCCACGACTTCCGCGAGATGTGATAATTCTATACCAGTCTGCGATCTATCGTGAGGCATTTGCTCGCAGCAGGACCGCCAGGCGTTGCCCCGGCGTTTGCAAATGCTGCGCGTTCTCGACTGCGACACACCAATACCAAAGCGCTCCCCAACTCCTATTCCCTTTTCCGTCGACAATCGCACAATGTGAAATTTACGGCGCCAACGGAGCTACTTCACGACACTTTGGCTAACGTTCGGTCCTTGTATGGGGCGGGAATGGGATTTCGCAGTTTGGCAATTCTAGCTACAATTGTGAGGGCAACCGTGGGTCTCCGATGGGAGGAGGAAGGCGACATGGCGGATATCCTTGCCGTGATTGACGTTGACATAGGGCAAGCGATTCAAGTGAGTATTCATTTCCTTTTTTTTGCGGAAGACGCGGTCTGATTGGTGTAATTCTCCCAGAGTTCGAAAGAAGAGGTGGAGGGAGGCCGTCTTCACGACTTTGCGTCAGCACGGGAAATTGTCCACGACTTACGATCCGCCATCAACGATAGTCTGGCGGACGTTCAAACTTGGGGGGGAGAATTTCCGTTCGACCGAGCGTCAGCTAGCCTACAATATTGGAAACTATAATGGTGGTAAACACAAGCATCTGTAGATAATAATGATAATGACAAGGACACCCGGCCGATCTTTTGCGAAAATGTGACATGAGTGTCAAGAGGCGTCGGTTTTTCTTTATTGTGAAAGCCATGTCGAGTTCCTGTTGTGGGCGGTACGGAGTGGATGTAGTAATTCCTACGTTCAAAGAAGTTGAACGCGGTCGGAGGATAGCGTCATTCCACAATTTTTTTCTCCATACGACTGCCGCTTTTCAAAATGAGGTTAACAATAGCACCATACTTATTCACCCTTCCTTTTCTACATTAAATTCCATCGTTGGTGGTGTTTGTAGCTCGGCTCATCATTATTGTTCGGTGTTGGCGTAGTGTTTTCGTTTGATGCGCTCCATTCTTCAGCAAGGAACAATAAGTAAAACTTGAATACCATGTCTGTAAATTTGCGGTAAATGGAGACTCGCTACTTATAGTAGTTATGAACACGGAACGGCAAATTGACGGCAAACAGATTCTTTTATCTGACAGTGATCGCGGATCATTGCGATTCGGAGGTGATACATCGTAGCCAATCATTCACCTCAGTTTTCCTGGTTCTACCTGCTTCATTTCATCTTCTTCCGGACCATGTCGTTTACCTAGCTCCTCGACTTGTATCACCTGCACACGGTGTGCCTCTCGCTAACCAAATTCGATCGCAATCCGAATGTCCCATATATATATATATATGTCTGTGGAATGGCGAACTACTAGGTTGCCATAAGTTTCTTGTCCTTTATGCCTGAATGGGACTCCTCTGAATTGTCCCCATGGTAGATGGGAGGTTGAATAATGCGCCAAGGCGGTCGCAATGGGCGAAGAACAGGTATGTTCGCAGACATCAAACCCCAGGCGAGGATGGTCCCTCAATCTCTTCCCACTCTTCATCCTCCAGATTCTCATCAGTCGACCCTCCAACCATAACAAGCCTAGCACGGATCGCCCACCGTTCCCTGAGCACAATAACGCCGCGGATCAAACAGAATATTATAATCTCCCCAACCGCGATGCCTACGATATATGCTGCGACTTTTCCGTGTTGCTTTTGCGGGTCTAAGAACGAGTACGCTGAAATGCGACATTTTAGAATGCGTGGGAGGAGGGGGGGGAGGGACAAACAGTAAAAGCCCTGGGTTGCATGCGTAATATATGCGATACCAAGATATCCTGCGAGGAAAAATAGACCAAATGGCAGAGTTAACCATGGGGCTGGCGGGGAGTTCGTAAGGAGAATCTCGAACAGGGCGAAAACGGTGTTGAGAGCGTGAACGGATATTACGTCCCAAGCTGTAGGTGAAGTGAGAAAAATGACTGCAATATAAAGAGAAGGGCCGAACATGAGTACACTGTTTCAAAAGTAGATGGGCTTGAGAGTAACGCCCAAAAAACAATGGTCACCAAAATAGCTAGATGGATGGAGAAGATGAGCGATGAAAAGCAGAAGGAGGAATAAAGGCGTACGAAACGTCACAACTGTTGATTGCAGCACCACGTGCATGCAGCGAAGAACACCTGGCTGACGCTGAAGCAGATATCCCACCCCTGCCCCGGCTTTCCTCCACCGACGATAATAAGAGAAGGTTTGAATCCCAGAGGCCCAGAAATATGCACATATCCCGATGTACGAAAGATGGGTGAAATAGGAGAAATAACTGTTGGTCACCGTAAGTTTCTCTGTAGCTTGTGGAAAGGAATCATATAGTTAAGCTTAAGGATGAACCTCAAGCCCCGCCTCGAAAAGTTAAGGGAGGGGGCGCAATATTGCTGAACGAAAATGGGGAGAACTCGGATGGATCGATTGAAGAAGGACAAAATAATGATACGTACCTGTCTGCGGTTCCCAACTTCGTTCCTTCCCATGCCAATGAAAATATAAGAGCAAATGTTGTGTAGAATGCGACGATCAACCGAAGGATTGCGAGTACGAATGGGGAGGAAATCACTGGCGAGGTGACGAGTTTGTGCGCAGGGTCGAACGGTGACGCGGCACCCAGGCTTCTGAGGAAATGGAATCGAGTCATATAGCGTCGCAATTGGCTAGCGAGGGTGGAAGAAGATGGTGTAGGTAAAGCAGTTGTGTGCAGCCTTATTGAGTGGCAGAGTTCGGAGCTTTATGGACGAAACGGCACGGCTAGCGCTAAGGGAGCGAAATGTGGAAAGAGTGGAGTTGTAACGAGCGACAGTGCCAAACGTCGATAAGACAAGAAGAGGGGCTATAACGGCAGAGGGACAGTAAGGAGGAAGAGGGTACAAGGCTGAATTGGGACGAAGTGCAAAGCGGGAGAAAAATGATTACAAGCTGCCTAAGCGAATGCTTCGTGCAGAGTGTTGGCAAGTGAGAATGGGGAAATTTCGAAAATGAGTGAGGTGGATGATGTGGCGGTCAGGGTCCCCTGTTGTCGGCTAAAGTGCGCCTACATTATGACATAACACAGTCTTCCTGCCCGTTGTCTGCACATGACGAGCAGATATGAAGAGCAGTTAGCCTGAGTATATGACGATAAAATTGAAATCCACACCAGTGCCATCGCTGATGCAAACGTTGAACGTTGAACGTTAACGTTGATGCATAGATCTGCACCGATTAGAACTGAACTGTTTGCTACCGTTGCAGCAACCGTAAGGAGACGATAGCTTTCCTCCAGCAACTACATACCATTATTATCGTGATCCCATCCCCATACCCCGACTTTACTGGCTTCACTGAGATGATGGAACAAGATTGGGAAGGTGTCCACCGTGCAGAACCCAAATTTCAACTGATCTCTACCGTTACGACCGTGGGAATATCTTGGCAGAAGCTTGATTCGCTCAGTCTGACTACGTTCGATCGTGCTACTAGCACCTTTGATCACGCATCCGTTTCTCGTGAGCACTGCCAGTGAGCAGTACGCCTGGCTCATCCACACGTGCCGTCTTGAAGCTCTAATCTGATATCCCTTGATACACTTATGTCTCAGAATCCAACGTTTTATCGGCGCTTGCTACTTTGGGTGACCAGGTCCAAGCGTCTCAAGTATATAAATTGAGTATGGGCCATTGGCGTCAAAGGCATACTGGGATGCTTTTTCTTCGCTTCATCTCGCTGTTCCACCTCGTTTTTCTCATTGATATCAGCGTCGCGCCCCTGGTTCAAGCAGGCCTCCCAACTCGAAACGACGGTATTCACCTCGCCGTACATCCACGCTGTGGACCTCTCTCCGGGAACACGACAAATGTCAATGGTGGTATCAGCCCTTGGACCCTTGAGACCATTGTTGCATTTGGGGTGAGTTTTCTTCTCAGAGACGTATGTTAGTATTTCCGACACCACCTCGGCGCTCCCTGATTAGGACAGCTACACCGATGGTGGGAAATCGGATGGATCGCCCCTTTCACCTGCAGTTGTGGTACCACCCAGTACATTGGCTGGGGGTCGGTCTACGAATGGCTTGACGTGGATAGAGGGTATCGCCAATGACTTTAGCGCAACTTTGAAGGATTATGCGGTAGGTTCCAACCTTACTCTATGTGTCGAGCCAAACAAATCTCATTCGGAATACCAAGCAATCGGGAGCATGCACGGACCTCTCATTATGGCCCAGTAATCCAAAGAAGGTCGATTTCCTGGGACAGAGTGAGCACGCAATTACGACCACTGATTTTCGTCTAATTCCGCACATGAAGTGGAGACTTTCCTGGGTCAATCCAATAACCTTGACCCTGAAACCACGCTCTACGCTATCTTCTTCGGCATCAAGTGAGGTTACGCATTCTCAGGAGAACCCATCTGATAATTTTGTCATAGCGACTACCTCGCATCCCTCAGTAAGTTCATTCCCGTTCCGAGAAAGGTTTCGCGCTTGATCGCCATTATTTCTACAAAATTAAGTCGACGGAGATCACATGCAAGCTGCAGCTCAAGTAATCCTCGACCAAATCAAAATACTTTCCAGCCCACCCACCAATGCTCGCTTATTCTTGGTCGCTGACGTCTACGGTCGCGGAACCTCTTCAGGCCCAGGAGAGGCTTACAAACAGGCCGTGATCAGTGGATTGAATGAATTACATGATCCTCCAATGAACTTGAAGGTTTCCTACGTCGATTTTTCAGCCATATGGTCTGGAGTTCTGGGTTCTAATCCAGGATACATAGCCTTTGGGTACACGAGCACAGATGCATGTAATGCGATGTGCGACGATCCAGAACACTATTTCTATTGGATTCCTGGGTACGTTAATTCGAAGTTATGTTTAGTACTTAGGGTTTAACCGGGATGCATTGCAGCCATCCTTCAAAAGAGACCATGAGAATCATGGCTGATTTTGTTGAAGAGGTGTGGTGGTTCTGTAGGGCGCCAGAGGAGCGTTAGGATCGTAGCCGAGGGGCGCCATGCGGCCCAGGATCGATCAAACCTGCATAAAAAATCTGTCGCCTCATGTAATAACGGAGCAAAGAAAATTCCGAGAATGTACTCCATTGTATCCAAACATTCCAGAAGTTCACTTATGATGCCTGTCGACAATGGCTTGCCCGACGTGAGTTGTAGTCAGAAGTTAAGGCACGCAGTATGATGAAACCGTGGTCGGTCGCCGCTCAGCCTTTACATGCACAATATCTACCTACTCCAAACCCGCTCTCTTCAGAGGGCCCGGGCTTCTACCCGTGAACAAAATTCGGGTTCCATTTGTTCTTCGTAATGCGGCCAGACCGGTCCGTAAGTTCCACATTTTTCATATAAAATCGAATGTGAAGGATCACCCTGCTTGTCAACATGGAATGTAGGCATCGCACAACACTGGTTGTTCAACGGGTGTGAGATTTTTTGTAGCGCGAATGATAAAGGGAGGAGAGACATACGAGGATAAAATATCCAAGTAGTTCACCTATGCTATCAATTTTAAAAGAATATTCTGAGATTCACAAGATGACGAACCGAAAGGGTATTGACAACAACCACGTTTATAGCTGATAAGACTAAAAAGGGGAGTTAGAGACAGCTTCAACAGTACATTGATTTTCACTTTACCAAAGATACAGATGTAGAATATAATGCCTAGTCATCTGAATAAATTTGACTGAAAAAGGAGTGGTTGAGACTCACCGTCGCGGTAAACAACGTGATGAAGTGCACTATGCCCTCCCGATCGATCTGACAATGTATTAGATTACAGGAATTTTGCAGGAGAATGGGAACGAACAAGCAGTAATACCGCGAATGAGCAATACCATCAAGAGAACTGGAATTGCAAAAATTAAGATTTACAAATTCTTCACGGTTGGTTACCCTTACCCGCATCATATACCATTAACAACACCCACTGGCAAGTTATGTAGACCAGCTTGTTTGAGCCTGTGATAAAACACCCTTGAAAAGAAGGATAGGGTCTGTCGCTGACTGAGGAATTCGAAGTTGAGAATGCGAAACGATGATGAACAGAGCTAGTAACTCACATTCTATGCCACGTAGGAAAATAGTCATGACCAGGAAGCCAGCAGCAGTCATAGAAAAAAAGAAAACCGATAGCGCCGCTCCTAATCGTCCATTCCGATTCCAAACCGCCCACGCGCGTAGCGTCAAAATTACTGATGGTAGACCCATTTTAAGTTAATAGAGTCGGAGTAAATGGCGAGACAGACATTCTGACAAGCCAATTCCCGTAAGTATCAACACTGAATGACAACACGTCAGTAACGCCTTGATGCATGTTCAAATTAAAAATACACGGCGCTTACAGCTCCTGATGATCACGATTATTTTACAATGGGACGGGTTTATCGTTGTCGAAAATTGTGCTGGAAAGGCCAAAGGTAAGAATATTATTGTGAGGTCAAAATCTCTCACATACGGACAAAACACAACGCGGCTGCATCCAAAAATGGGAGATATCGCTGAGCGATAAACAAAACGTTCATGAGGCTCCAGTTCGATGACCACACCAAGTCTACCTCCATTCCAAGCGTCAAGAAGTAGTCGTATAAGAACATCGTTGCTCCAGCGACTGTGCCATCCAACATTAAGTAAGTAGGTCCAGTTGATTGCTGACTTAAAACCCACCGTAAGAGCACTGTGGGCAATCAGAAATAATCATCAGCTCAATTGAGCAGCGAAAGTCTAATTCAACTTACCGAAACCCGTTGCGTAGCGCTCACATAGTCCGAAAATTGCTTGATCTCTGGGATGAGCGCTTCCATGATATTGCCCTGTTCAGCAGAGGTGGAGGACAAGATGTGATGTATTGGCGGAGTGCCAGTGGTGGGGGTATTTTATATGACTCCAACTCCGCAAACTCGAAATGAAATCAGGAAGCCTCGGAGAGGCTGGGCCCGACGCATTGTCCAAGCTAATTATTTCTAACCGCGAGGCCACTGACGCTTGACAGCTGTCCGAAACGAAACATTGTTGGCAGTTGGTTGGCAGGAGCATCTGGGGAACAAGGATTGATGTCATGAGGTACGCGGCGGATATCAGGCCGGCCATGGACCAGCTTCAGAAGAGCAGGCTTTCTTTTTGATGGGATCGAGTTATGTAGACATTCCAAGCTCCTAAAGTTCTTTGTGCTCTACAGAATTTACAGAATAAATAAGGATGGGACGAACTCAAGCGCCGCTCACTAGAAACAGATGCTAGTGTGGTACCATAAAAATCCTCTCCAACCTTGTCAAGTCGAATCCTCATCCCGGCTTAACACAGTGACACTTCGTCGTCGAAAGAACGAGGGAATGTCAACAAGGCCGTTGTATGATAACTATGCTGTTGTAAATGACAGCACTTCAAAATAGAGGGGAAGCATACCGTTCCGTACCTGAATAAATCCAATCAGTTTGGAGCTACTCTTCGATCAACAAAGAAACACTTACACCAAAAGCCCAAAACCAAGAACCTGTAAAACTGAAAAAGGCCACATCAGAACCTCCCAACCAAGTCCCAAACTGAGTATCCAGATGACCAACGTCCTGCATGAATCAGTAAGAGTGCGCACAGTCGCGCTTACGCGATGCGTAATCCCCATCCCACACACATCAAACACGGATACGCTGATTGCAATAGCCACGGCGGACCAAAGAACGAGCGGGTTATCGATTAACTGGTGCCATCCCCGAGAGACGTCAAAGTAGACGGATTTGACGGAGATGGAGGGGACAGAGAGGAGAGACATAATTGCCAGGACGGTTATGAATCCGAACGTTCCCTCGAGGCCTACGGCAAGCAGAGGTTCAACGTTGTACCGCGTCATGATCTTCTCTTCGACGATGAATTGAACCGCGGTGCTGGAGCATTGATCATAGTTAATGAAAGAACCAGGGAACGGTGATAAAGGCGTACAATATCTGCGCACACATTATGAAGAAAACACCTGAAGTGAAATGAGTTGGTGGAGTATATGACGGGAGCCTGGGGTTGATTACCGATTAGGACGTTCACTGTCTCAGCGGCTCCATGTGAAGTCTCTTTTGAGGTTTGCAATTCTACCAGGCGACCACTGAGACCCACGATGGTTACACCAAGAATGACGAGGGCAAGAGAAATCCACCTGGAATTTTGTTTTAGTATCTGCATAATTTGATGGTAGGCAACGCACTGATAAAGATACAAGCGACGGCGAAGAAACACCACGCTGAATATTCCGACGAAAAATACGAGCGCTCCTCGCGTCATCTGGAATATAGAAACAGGAGTGTACAGAAGGCCAACGTTCATCAACTAGAGGCGATAAACTTGGCGTCGTTCACATCATGAAGAATCTACGTACAGTAGCCCCAAAGATATCACAGGTGGCTGGAAGCCAGAAGAGGAAAAGTGGCCATCCTTCGAAGGCTTCCTTTTCGAGTTTGATATCGCGTACCGCTTCATTGAGAGGAAGCTGAACTGATCCGCGGGAAAAGTACTTTGAATAAAATATTGGTAGAAGACCTGGTAAGTTTTTTCATCGACAAAATCACTTTAAATAATCGATATACTGACACAGTGCCTCCCCCGCTAGGACAGGCTTGAGGTTCAGTATCGGGCAAAGAGAGTGGGACGAATGGGGTCCCACCAAACATGACCAGTGTCTGCCAGACGGGTTGTTCGTAATTAACATGATTGAGTGGGTCGGGGTCGTCGCAGTTCTCTACACATTGCATATCCTGAACTTGATCAACTCGAGAGGCTGGTGAGATGGAAACGAAGATACTACCTGATATTTGCAGAGGATTGACATGCCTGCACCCTATGAATTGCTAGAAGTATATGGGTACCAGTCCAAAGCAACTGAGAGAACTTACGACCGTAAGCATGCCAGTGATCAGCAGTGGGACATGAAGCGATGAGTGCATGATGTCGGAGGCGTTGTGCTGAGCAACAAATAGAGGCGACATGTTCGACCGACCGAATTAATTATATAACTGAGAGCATGCCATTTTCTCCAAGCAGATAACATTAGCTCCTTTCGGTGCGTGCCATAACGCAAAAAGACCAGATGGAGACGTATAAGGTGGTAGCTGGCAGTGTTTGAGTTTGATGATAACGGAGTCGTGGATGCGTGGGAACATTGATAATCATATAACCCCAGCCTCATGCACATGTTTTGCACTTCGCTTCTCCAAGTCCGAGGTTCTCGAAGACTACTTGCGACCTCATCTCCGGTTTCTCAGATAGAATAAGGCTGGACCCCACGGCTGTGCTCGAGCATCTACTCATCGATTTGGATCTAAATGCTGTGGGTGGGACGTTGCGCCATCCACCTCCATTTTGCCTCCATAAGACCTAGTGAAATCAACGGACCAATCAAAGTAAGGTAAAGCCCGATTCTAATGTCCTGCCCCAACAATTAAATTATCACTCAGAACCTTTTGAGACGTCCCAGCCGAGCACCCTTGAATGTCGCATCAAGATTCTAATCACACTCAGGAGAGAACCCATTTTAAATTCCCAAATGTGAAAGCGATAAATTGCTGGTATGTCCTTGCGATTTGTTTACGTCCATCATGTCATATACATCTCGTTAGAGACCGAATACTTCCTGAATCTCACTACAACAATGGCACTTCAACAACCCGCTCTCAGGCTATAAAGTTTACCCAAATTGCTGACGTTTCAGCAAAACGGGCACGAAAGACGCCGGGAAATTATTTTCCAAACACGACTCAAACTTTTGTCTTGGGCATTCTCAGCCTATCAATCACCCGTCTGGCGCTGTAGACGCCACGAGAAATATTAGTCTGGGGTTAGCGAGCTTATCGGATACCGTCTCGAATCCGACTAAACCAAGACGTTGTCGTCGTGCGGCACACTTGGGGCGTTTATGTGTCAAAAGTCGTTGAAAACTGTGATGGAAGGGGGATATCCCCTCGTATGCCCGCGCCGATTGCATTTATAAATCAAACCGATATGGCACTTTACCAGTGGTGTGTTTATTGTGGAAGAGCAGGAGGAGCGCCGCGCACGCAGTTCGCATCAACCTTGCATCAGTAAATCTTCAAACGTTAGGTTTATCCTGGGCCCAGCGCATCAGAGATAGTGATCAGGACTAAATATCGAAAAAACCACATATATTCCAAACCGACATATACATTTCACTACACATGTAAATTCTCTACGAAAGTAGAGAACGCTTAGGCCAAAGCACCCTGAAATTTGAGTGGTTAGTGGGTATCACCAACGTGTCAAAAAAAGGTTACCATTGGGTCCCAAGGATCGAGCACTTTTGGATTCCCATTGTCAAGAACTTGGATGAGGTCCTTGGGCGCGTGTGCTCGTGGAACGACTATTTGGTAAACGTATCTATATGAGGTAAGTAGGCGCAAAGGAGTAAAACAATCGTAACGTACTGATCAAACCATGCACTGGTCATCATAAACCAACCTTTATCGCCGATCGCCGTACCCCACGCATTCTCGACCTTGAACTTGACAATTTTACCGTCATTGTCGAGGTGAACACCAGTGAAGACCATCGCATGCGTCATGGAAGAGTCTCCCATTTCGAGACGTTCTGCCTTTTTCAAGTTGAGGGTGATATCGAAAGCGACCTAAATTGTGGTTGTGTGCGTGAGATTGGCGTGAGAGAGAGAAACAATTATAGTGAGAGAGCGTACGTTGTAGTCGAAGAGGTCCAGATCCAAAATGCCATCATAGCGGTCTTCAAACTTCATGACATCACAGCCGAAGAAGACGGGTTCGCCGGACTTGAGCATTTTGACAACAATATCTTTCATAATGTTCGCCTCGGTGTTGACGTCTATTATGAGGTTAACCACAGACACTTTGTCACGATAACTTGCGTTCTCACATAAGACGGGGCGACCACCCCAAATGTTACCAAGCTTGGAGACGGTGTAAAGCTTTGAGTACTCGTTCCGGGGGTCGTTTATGATGGAAAAGCTTGATGCCGGCTGAATGAGAGTTAAGGTTAACACGAGTCCACGGTCCGTCAGCCAAGGTGAATTTACCTGCTTCCCAACGAAAGTCCTGTAGAACTCGAGTGGGGTTCCAGTCCAAGTACCGGCCTTTCCATTCTTATCGTAATACGACCACTCGAAAGGTTTGTTGGGATGAGGAGGGACGCCAAGAAGAGCGGTCATAATCCTGTAGGTCTCGGCCATAAGTTCCTCTTTCTTCCCCCTGAGCATCGCCGTAACCGCTTCGTCCGTATTGTTTTGTAAGCGGAGGCTCTTCGAAAGGTTACGCAAGATCAAAGCGTGTTCCCGTACTTTCGTTTTGACAAGCGCATTTAATGGAGCGGAGAGGCCCGAGTGGTATGACTCGGGGTAGACGGTCTGGGGGACGCATCCATACGTTTCCCAGAGGTTCACGGCCATGTCCCACTGACCACCGTCGGAAACAAGGTCGGTTGAAAGATGGCTGAGCAGGCGAGAGGATGTTTCTAGATCAGCATGCTCAATTGTAAGCTCAAGATAGTAGTTCGCTTTCTCAAGCTTGTCGAAGAAGAAAAGGTGATTCTGTGGGCAAAATGGGTCGATTGGGAGAATGGCCTTCGAGCGATAAACGTAAGGAACACACCTGGGAGAGCTCGAACTCGCTCAAGTTCAACTTGCGCATGACGCTGTACCTCAACACGTTGGTACTAGCGAAAAGCCAACAACGCCCACTTTGCTTTTGGTTCGCAATGGGACCAGTCTTGAAATCAATCTCAGTATTGAAAACATGAGTGTCAATTACGTGAGCTTCGCGGCGCTGGAGTGCTGAGAGGTCGGTACGGGACAGGACGGTGCGCGCCAGAGTGTGGACTGGGGATGACGTCGAATCCTCCCATGATTCCAGGTTCGCAATTCTAATGGAACCATCCACGGACTTCGGCCAGGAGCATGCGTCTCCTATATGAGCTTTCAGGTCGCTCTTCTCGTGCTCAAGAGACTCCTCGTATTTGGGAGGAGGGCGATCGTATTGGCTGGCAAGCTTGGGTCTGGAGATGTTGACGCCCATGAGAGAGAACTTGTGTTAGAGTGAGAATATTCTTGTTAGCGATCTCCAGCCCTTCAAGTTGGTTGAGTAGTTATACCCAAGGCTAATCATGTCATCATGCCCCCAGGAGTACGGACATCGCTGGCATCGCGGCATCGACATGTGCTAATTTGGAATGCCATATTTGGTTAGAGATCTTACTCCTTAGGCAATGGGCTTACCGCAAGAATGGAAGAAGTCCTATTTCGCTTCTTTGACGGAGTTCAGGTAAGTAGTGCTATCCTGCCATCATCGCAAAGTTCAAACAACTTCCAGAATAAAAATTATTTTGCCAGACAATTCCCACGGGCTGTTTGCTCCATTACCTTGCTTGCTCCGAACAACTCCTCACGACAGCAGCAAATCTAGCACCGCCTGCTCCGTCATGTATCGAAGGCTATAATTATCCTCATTGCTACCAGCACCTGCACAGTTTATCCGATCCCCCAGCCATCGAGCGACGCTTAGCAGTGACATGGCTTCCAATGACACGAGTCAACGCAGCGTAGCTGACAATACACTCTCTACCATCGGCTCGCAAAAGCTAAGCGGGCTTTCCCCCATAGAGCACCCTGTGGTCTCGTCTCAACAGCCCGCGGATGATTTACCCAAATCATTGGAGGTGACAACTACAGCAGGTTCGGATATTCTCTTTCGCTCGACTTCTCAAAGTCACGAGCTTGTCAATTCGCAACACAGACTTTGGTTTCCTTCCAATACCGCCCCAGTGCCGGTACAATCCTGATCAAACTCAAGATCTACCACATTGGAAGACTGCAATTTTCGCCCTCGCCAGCACGTTTAGTACGTCCCCATGCTGCATATTGAAGCCTCATTCCGATTAAAAAATTGTATCTTCTCTTCAGCTGGTAAGGAGTTTCGCACGACTACAAAGACATGTCCGCTCACAACTGCCAAGCTATGAATCTGTACTATTGTCAACCGATATTGGGTACGTCTCCTTAAAATCACTTTATAACGCTTATCCCTCACCCCGCCTAGTTCAACTCGCAGAAGATTTTCACGTCGATTACATTGAGGTTTCTAGGATCCCTACACTGCTCCAGGCAGGGTCAGTGTTATGACGTGACTACCTGGCTGCATCTGATTACAACAACCAAAGTTATGCCGTAGGCCTTGTCTTTCTCTCCCCTCTCGGAGATTTGATTCGTCGACGACAACTCTTGCTCGTATTGATGTTCACGTCTGGATCTCTTTCCGTTGGGCTCGCACTCACAAAATCGATAGTCGGCTTCGAGATCTTGTCTTTTTTCGTCGCAATTTCATCCGTGACACCACAGGTGTGTATTTTTGTGAGGTCAACAAGCGTACGAAGGAAGCTAATCGGTTCAAAGGTTTTGATGCCCCTCACCGCTGATCTTGCACATCCAAGCAGACGCGCAACATCCATCGCAATTGTAATTTCCGGTCTACTGATGGGCGTGCTCCTAGCGCGCGTCCTCGGTGGAGTAATCGCCCAGTTTTCAAGTTTCAGGAATATATATTGGATGGGGGTTGGAGGTAAGAATAGTTGTAGAAAGTCTGAACAAAACTAAACCCGCCCATAGGCCAATTCCTTCTCCTCTTGGCAATCTACCTCGTCTGCCCGGATGTTCCCGTCAAGAATCCTGATCTCACCTACCTCCAAATCCTATTGACAATGTTGAAGTTCGCGGTGACGGAACCTTTGTTACTCCAGGGCGCGTTGATCTTTTTTGCTGGGAGTGCAATTTTCGCTGGGTTCTGGGTAACCATGACTTTCCTGCTCGCTGGCGCGCCGTACCACTATTCAACGCAAGTCGCCGTTACTTCCCTTCTCTTATAAACTCATCTTTTAATAGATTGGAGATCGGAATTTTCGGTCTCGTTGGGATGTTTGGAATTTCTACCGCTCCTTTCGTTGGCCGTCTAGTTGATGGATTCGTTCCTTGGATGGCAACTTTCGTATCACTCGTTCTTGTTCTGTTGTCACAAGTGATCCAGACGGCTGCTGGTAAGATCAGCATCGGTGCGGTAATTGTCGCGACGTTGGGTAACATATTTTATTGCATGAGATCTGGCTGAATTGACGACTTCTTTGTCAGTGCTTGATATTGGTGCCCAGGCCTGTCAAGTTTCTGTCACGGCAGCTGTCTTCGGGTCCGTTCCTTATATCACTCCCTCCGTTGTTTCATATTCATAGCCTTTCCTTAGAATTCAGCCCGAAGCCAGGGCGCGCCTCAACGCCGTCCTTGTCTTCTTTGTAAGCCAGTTCAACCAATGGTTACAAAAATGTGTACTGACCAATTCCCTTACATTCAGTTATTCATGGTCAGCCATTGGTCATTCCTCTTTTCTTCGCACTCTAGTCCTGACGATAGCAAAGGGTCAAGTTATGGGAACGGCTGTTGGTACAGAGCTGTTGGTCAACCGCAGCTATACATTTTCCTCGGCCGTCCGTGTTTCTTTTTGTGTTTTCCAATTCGTTGTCCTACTCGCCCGCGGCCCACACGTCCCCCGAAAAACGTGGTTTGGCTGGGCAGGTGGTATGGAGTTTAGGAAACAAAGTCTGGAGAAGAAGTCTGTTTCTTTTGTGGACGAAAAAGGAGCTGCAATCAAAACCGACTCCCCCGCTTGAGAGACAGTCATTTCTTGGACATTTCGATACCTATAACTTAGAGTAAATAATGTATCTCAATCGCTAAAGGTTTCTGCTTTTTTGATAGATAGAATCGGGTGAATCTCACCCCGAAGCTGCGGACATGTGACGACGCCGCTTGAGGATGCTATGGTGCCGTGATACTACGTTTCACAGCGATGACGTTGCGCCGAAGTGTGATAACGCTAAATCAATCCCCTGCCGCATCTCAGATATCAAAATACGAGCAACGTATTTGCCGTGCGGCGTAGTGGTTCCCGTGTTGCATTACGATAGAAATCTTCGGAAGGATGGTAAACTTCACGTGGACCCAATGCATGCCGAATAGGTCGGATACGGCGTTGACATTGTTCGCACTTGGATTCGGGGAGGGTTACAAACTTGGCAAGTAAGCAATACCGAATCATAGCTAAAAATATATCCCCGATTAATGTTCAGAGAAATTCCATTAAATGAGGTCGACTAAAGGTGATAAACGGGTTCGGGAACTACGCCGGAGAACGTTGGCCTACAAGTCTGAAACACCTCAATGGAAGTTAGGGTAAAGGTACAAGCTGGAGGAGGGAAACTGACTTGCATTAATCTTGTTTTGGGCAGCACAGTTGCGCTGATAGCTAGTCAGTCACCAGTGCTAACCAAGTGCTAACCTCCCAATCCTCTATATGCGCCCGGCATGGAACGGCGTTTCATTTACTAGCCACGTACGCCCCTCCCGTTCTACCACCAACCGCGTTTCAATCTTAGTACTAAAACGGACGAAGCTTCGAGTCGAGGTTGGCTCAGTTGATAGTAACAGCAAGTTGTTACCACCTGATTAGATTATTCTCATCAACCCAGCATACGAGGAGAGAAGACCCTATTCACCTGGAGTTCGACTTCCCGTCACATGCTGTATTTTCTCTAGGATCAGAGTCATACGACCACAATCTCGACCTTTACGAAAAGAAGAACGGTAACCTTGAGTTTGATTCCCGCCTGGTGCACATGATATAGAAATGAGGGTATACAGTTCGGGCAAAGAAATCAACCCATCTGGTACTCACAAATTTGGCAAATTAGGGATGATTCAGAAAAGTAGCTGATGATCGATGAGCCTTTGAAGAGACTAAATCGCTCAAGGATCGCTTCCTCCCACTGGCAGCTTCGAGATTCAATACTAAGTATTCCCACCATACCTGAGCCGGACCCCCCCCCCCCCAAAGTGCATGCCCAAATCGAACATATATTGGGCTCAAGTCAGATAGACGCACTTGAGATTGCTCACCATAGGTCGGGTGCGAGGGGAAGTGGGTCACGTGATTATTTGGAATTGATGTGTGACGAGCGTGACGTCATGTGACTAAACTTTCTTTGCTTATTGAAGTTATTCCCCGACTGACAAAAACAAATCGACGCTCCTCAATAGTCCTCAGTCCATGGAAATCTTTAGCAGTCTGTGATAGGGGGCTGAGCGAAGCACGCCGCTTAAGAGCTGACAGATGGGACCTAGAGGAGACCCGGAATACTTAGTATGGTGAGGTTCGTCATTTGGCTGTTGCAAACTTGCACGCGCGACTGACCTTTATATTTGCTTTATATCAAGTTAAAACTCATGCATCACGACTGACATTCAAGATTCACCGCCACTATTACAACTTGTAAGGCATGATTTCCCACTCACTCCCCGCGATGTCTCATTGATGTGAGCCATCGTTGTCCATTGGTTGTCCAGTCTGATGTTCTCATACGACCTAAATCGCAAGGTACAGTGTCTCACATGCTACGAAAAGTTGAGAGCTCAAATTAATCCGTTGCACAATGCACTGAAAAACAGCCGACCGATGCGCGCTCCGAGTCATCCGCACCGCGCCCACCAATTTCCTGGTACTGCCACCTCCTAAAGAGCAACCTCTCCGAAAGCAAAGCCGAACCCCATCCACTCTTACCTGTTTTAAAAACGGCATAAATCCATGAAATCAGCATCAAGCATACCCAGGAGGGGTTCTGTTGCTCAATCATGCCGGACGGAGCGCTCTGTAATCTTTTCTCACCCCAAACGATCAAACATGCTCCTCCTCCTCCGCGATCATCGAGCATCCATTACTACGAAGGACCGCTCAATAATTACATTATGCTTCTCCATCTGGCCATCGTGCTCCATGAGTGTGCTCGCCAGAAGGAGTTACTACCCCCACTTTGGGCGAGCGCCATGTTCTGTACCATCTAATCAATCTGCGACTGGGAAACTTCAAATAGTGCCACGATTTCACGAACCCTGTTGCTAGAAAGTTTATCCCTCGACACGGAGCGTACGACGTAATGCGTTCCTCGCTTCGCGTTCCTTTTCTCATTGCTGGCATGCTCTCGGTGGTAAGAATGTGCACATTTCCAAGCAACCCGCTCATATCCGCACGAATGTGCATAATATTCACAGGGTGCAGGTATGTCCCTACTGATTAAATATCAGGTCTGATCCAATCGCATATCCGCCTTCTAGAGCTGACTTGATTTAGGACATGCAATGCGTAGAAAACTGCGACGATCCCGAACCACACAATCATGTCGCGTACGAACAACCTGTTTGGCAGACCCTGATCATGTTCGGTGAGTTTGACTCGCGATGTTCGTTTGTCATGATCCGTCTTCGCGACTCATCACCCTCATAGTGGGAGAGGCACTGTGTAAGTCTATTTATTGTTAAGGTTGATTCCATCGGTAAAATATCTACTTCCGTAGGCCTTCTGCCCGTACTTTACACGCGATATCTTCTCCCCGGGTCCGTGAAGCTTCCTCTTGATGAAGAAGTCCATCGCGTCAAACGTGAGAAGGAACCCTTTACGGGGTGGACACCTCTTTTGTTTTGGGTTCCTGCCATTTTTGATATTTTCGGAGCAACTGTTCGTAAATTCCAAAACCCTCATTCGAACAACGCTAAATCGGTCATCCATTAGTTGATGAATGTTGGCCTTTTGTACACTCCCGTGTCAATTTTCCAAATGACGCGTGGAGGTCTGGTTTCTTTTGTTGGAATTTTTAGTGTGGCTTTTCTTCGTCGGCGCTTAGAACTCTACCAGTAAGTTTCCAAAATTTGGGCCTTACCCCAAACTAAATTATCATTCAGATGGATTTCGCTTTGCCTTGTTGTTTTTGGTGTAACCATCGTGGGCCTCAGTGGTCGCCTTGTAGAGTTACGGACTGTCAAGCCGGACTCACAACTTGAAGGGGGTACAGATACAATCAGCGTCCTCATCGGTAACCCACCGTCTCTCATGGATCCATCTAGCCAACTGATTTATCCCACTCGAGGCATCTGTTTAACCTTGTGCGCGCAAATATTGTACGTCGTATGATCATCTCTCTATATCTCTTCCGAAGTCGCCTCAGCGTAGCAATTCAATTCATAATTGAGGAAAAGATTATGTCTCAATACGACGTTGAGCCCATGCTCGCCGTTGGTCTCGAGGGCACATTCGGAATCATCACGGTTCTCGCGACCATGGCTTTCCTCGCCATTCCCTCCATGTCATCTCATTCTGTGTACTTCGACATTTCTCGGGGATGGCACCAGCTCATCGACAACCCCGTCGTCCTTTCGTCCGCTGTGGCCATTGCCGTCAGCGTATCGGTATTCGACGTGTGCGGGGTGGGGATAACGCATCGCGTCAGCGCGACTGTGCGCACCCTTACGGATTCGTGTAGGACCTTGGTTATTTGGATATTGAGTCTGGGACTTGGTTGGGAGATCTTGGTGTGGCCTGTTTCGATGTTGCAGGTGCTTGGCTTCGGGATCTTGGTGTAGGTTTTCACGTTGTGTTCGCGACAGGTCTAAAACAATAATTTTGATCTTTGCAGATATGGAACAGTATGTTTTTTCTACCTGCCGACCCCTGAGATGCTCTTACCTATGATGTTACAGCTGCTGTACAATGGCCTCGTTGCTATTCCATCGTTCTTACATCCCCGGAGGTCAATCGTGTTGGTCGTGGATCAGCTTGAGGATGATCGATGATGGAATGAACCACATTCAAGCTGTTCAATTACTCGGCCTAACGCTAACCCAAGCAAGTTTGATATGCCTACCACACCAAAAATCGTAATCAGAGCGCTTCATAGCCAATTTAAACTCAACGACTCTACACTGTAACGACCTGTACGTCCAACAGTAAAATTTCCAAAACGTCACGTCGGTTCCTGGCCATCCACTGGACCACACACAAAATTATGGTCTCTTCAACCAGAGCCATCAAGACCGTCCCATCTTGTATCTCTACCCCCAGCATTGAAAACAAAGTCTTCATAACAGAGTAAAATTTATCAGAGTCCTCCTCTGAGAGTATTTCCACCAGATTCGCTTCTGGACGCGGCTTATGACTTTTTGGGGGTGCGCGCAGGATGCTAGTCCACCGCTCCACAATAGTTCCTGTCAATTTGCGAATTTCAACGGCAATGGGATGTGACAAGGGCGAATCATCCTTCAAAAGACGAAAGACGCGGTGGGCACGATCATACTCGGATTTGAATTCCATTGCACCGTTCACGATAGAATCGAACACGAGTTTGAACTTATGATCCTCTGAATCTTGGGAGGGTGCCGAATTCGCTGTAGGAGGCGGCTTGCTTGTTAATTCTTTGAGAAGCGCACTGTAGTCCTTTTTTCTCCGTTGAGAATATGGGTCTTTCGACGCGGTAAATGCCCGGACCGTGTTGAGTGCGGATACAGGGGAGCAGAAGGTGAGAGACCCGTTAGGGTTGACGTTTAGCATGATAACTTCGTTTATTTCGTGAGTTTGGTGCGCCGTGAGTTTGGTTATTTTGAAAGTGAAGAGGTCGTTTTGAGCTTTGGGCGTCGCCCGATAAGCTGCTAGTGCTGCAGCGATCTCTTGTAATCCTTTTCCATCTTTAGCAGAAGAAAAATCTTGGCTCGTCGAATACTGGGTATCAGCTTTTTCTAAGGAGATGTCGGACAAAGAGCTCTGCGCCATTGCTCTCAACCCGGGGAGTTGTAACAAAACGTTCCTCAGGATGATGGCGAGCTGCGGACTGATGACGCAGAGGCGATGTGCACCCGATTCTCCCATGATAAGACCTTCCCACAGTCCAAACCCGTTGGTACCCAGCACAAACTCTTCTCCGTCCGCAGCCTCGCAAATGCCCAAGAAGTAGGTGTTTGATATGCTTTCATATTCCATGGCATGCCAATTCTCAAAGTCGGCGTCGACTTGGGTTCTGAGAATCATTTCCGCCAATTTTGCAGGCCCGTATTTTTTTTTGAGTTCCTCTGCGGTGGAAATGATAGCGTGATGGGGAGTATCAAGATAGTAACGCATGCCAAATAGCCACACGTCAAAATCGTGTTCAAAGCCTTTTTTTTCTTTGAATTTACGGATCCAGGTAGCGAGAGGCGCGTTTTCTGGGTGGTCCTGCGAAAAATACGAGGCAACTTGTGTAGCTTTGCGATAGTGTAGAAATATGAATTTGCGCAATGTTTCGAGTTGCTTTCTTTTAATGGTGATTTCCCTCTTGGGGCGAGCGTCGTGGATTTGATTGATGAGGTGGGCGGCTTTAGCTTCCAGCTCGGAGAATTTTTCTTCGATGTAATTGACGTTGGTGGGGTCTCCGACGTCTTTGTAGAGGTTCATCTCCCCGTATGCCTTCCCAGCAGGACGACGGTCCAGAACCCCCTTTTCAACATCGTAGAATGAGATCGTATCGATCTCTGGTACTGCACTCCCAGCCTTCTTGGCTGCTTTGTAGGCTTGTCGCTTCTGATCCCTCCTGATCCGAGTCGTATCACGATTGAGCAGAAGAATGCGCTAACGTATCGTAGAGCACGCACGTTTTTGCCACCGAATCCTCAGGTTGGAATCGACGTAGAATGAAGCGTGGAATGTAATGTTGGTACTGATCTTTGGATACTCTTGGGGTACTTATGGTACAGAAGCTCAGCGCTGAGCTTCTGTAGATGTTCCAGCGCTCAGCTCCCGTGACTCATGAACGACAGGCGCTTAGCCGTCAACAAGAACAAAGTGGCCTTATCTTAGTCGAAAGCGTCAGGGAGGCCTGAGAGGGAAGGGAGAGCCGAAAGAGTCAGATGACTGCTAAAATTGAATATTATATTGATCACTCACTTTCCTCACTGAAGGCAGTGAATCTACGGTCTACCTCCATGTTGAACGTTAAATGTTAAGCGCTAATCGATAATTTTCGATGTGAGCGGCGAGTGCTGCGATCTTTCGGCGTTGTTCAAGAATCAAATTTCGTTGTAATCATTTATAACTTGTTTAGCGTGCTTTCCCGTGTGTGTAGCTCCAGAAATGAAGCATCAAGTGAAAAAGACTGTGACGAATCTTTGGTGCTAGCCTGGCGCGAAGAAACATTTGACACGTGAAATTTCTATGTAGGCACGCGACAACTATCCCACGCACGTTTCATCTCTCCCATAACGTCCAAACGTATTCAGCTCACTGCCAACGATGGCCAGCGGTCCCGAGGCGCAAGATGCCCTTTTTGACAAGCCTACTGACCGTGACGTCCCACACCATCTAGCGCGAGCGACGTTCCGCATGGACTTTCCCCCATCCTACGTTATCGTTGGCGTTTACAGGCTGTGTACGGACAAGAACCTCTACAAACCAGCTTGGGACAAGTGTAAGCACGCGGCGAGGCGCGGGGCAATTGTTGGCATCGTCTGGGTGCGTATCTTCGTTGTTCTTGTTCTTGTTCTTGTCTTGTACCATGGTTAACCGGCTTTGAAGGCTACCCTTACCTTCGGGATCCAGAAGAAGATTATAGAGATTTTCCTAGCAAAGTACACTAATTTTTGAACTTTTCGACCTTAGCTGATGTTCATCAGTTCGCCGCGCATCACTGGCTTGTCGAATGATACGATGTTCGGGTATAAAATACCCTTCAACATCCATACCTGTTCGTCTCTTCCCCTTTCCCTTCCTCACCCCTCTTGTTTGACTCTATTACAGACGCCGCCGTCCTCTTACTCGGCTTTCAACTGACTCAAATACTTCGCTTCTTCCTCGCCCGCAACATGCGCATCGCACGAGACAGGGCATGGGACCAAACTGTCGCTTCAAGAGGTAAAGGGCCCGATTTTTGGCAACCATACGTGGAAGAGTGGGAACACCCGCCTGTGGTTGAGAGATCGGAGTTGGTGAAGCGTTGGTTTGGTGGGTGGTTTGGCCTTTTCGTGATTAAACGTGGTATGTTCGGTTTTGTTCTCTCTTAATCGTACAGGGTAACTCATCATGGAGATAGTCATCCTGATACCCTTCAATTTCTACCCGTTCATCGGAATCATCATCTCGGCGTGGTTTAAGGCGTTGGGAACTGGTCATATACTACACAGACGTGTACGCGCTCACCCATCCATCCGCTCCATCCTTGATCTCTCACCCCCGTGCAGTACTTCGAAGCGAAGAATATGACAGAGGATCAAATCTCGGTGTTTATAGAAGAAAGGAAATGGGAGTACCGCTGTCCGTCGTTGTCCTTTCGTAATATTCTAACTCCCCAACTGACACCTACGTAGCATTTGGATTCGCCGCTGCCCTTCTTGAGGGTCTCCCAATTATTGGACTAGTGTTCACCATCTCCAACCGTGTTGGTGCAGCTATGTGGGCTCACGGTCAGTGCGTTTATTGCAAAAAAGAGACCAGCTGAAGATTTGTTTTTGTAGATCTTGAGAAGAGACAACATTTCGTAGCAGAAGGCGGCTTGACGTTGAAGAAAGACTGAAATATGCTTGTACGGGTTCATTGTACGACTAAAAGACATTCTTGTCCGGGGACTCCAGTGAGGCATGAGAACCCTGCACTACTCATTGGGTTGCACGTTGCCTCCTCAAGCTCACCTGTTTACGACAGAGCGAATGCACTTCTACATACATAACGCCTCCGACCAGCGAGGCCGACGGATCAAGTTACTGAATATGAAATCCTTGCTCGTCGGGCGAGGAGTTTGGAATCAGGCTCCCAGGGAATTGAGTAATGCAGCTGAAGCTTGAGCTTGAGGGTGCGCTTGCAAGAGAGGGGTGAGTGGTGAACAGGCCGCATGTAAGGTGTTGATCATGTGGTCTTGGGGCCTGAGAGTACTGAGCGCTGAGCTTCTTTATGTATCGCGGTTGATCCGACGAGGAACTCCGTCTCGGATTGTAAGTAGGGTGTGACGGATGTGAGGTCCGAAGTGTCGGAGTTAACATCACGTCGTATCGATCCTTGCAGAGAGCGCCTCATGTTCACTTACTCTCTTCAAGGTAAGCCACCCTCCGACTCAAATCAGATTCCGAGTTCTACAAGCTGATTTATCTACTTCTCATCTCATCGACTCCAGGCACTTGACTTGACTTGAATGGCGGTGGATACGTCAAACGCACATCTCTCCAGGCAAAACGGAATTCCACAGGTTCCAAGACGCTCGGGCACCTCTAAGACCGACACAATGCTCGCAGTATCCGACACCATTGTCTCGACGCTGAAAAATGTCGGAACATTGAGCGGGTTACCTTTTATCCAAGAGGCCGCCTCGGTGGCTCTTACAATCCTTGAGATAATTCAGGTATTGCTCAATTATACTTTGTTTCGTAACCGAACGCTGACGTGGCATTTCCCTGCAGAATGTTCGGCAGAACAAGGACGAGTTTCGTCGATTAGCGAATGATGCGTGTGAGATAACGTACGCGGCGGCTCTCATGTGCAATGAATACGAGAAAAGGCGTCAACCAATTTCGGAAACGACGAAGAAAGATTTGGAAGAGCTCGTGAGGTCACTATCTTCGCCACCCGCTTCAATCCTCGCCTAATTTTTCTTTATACGAAGGAAATTGAAGACTATTGAACAATACGCCAACGAGAGCATCCAACGCAAATGGTATTGGAAGTTGGCACGTAACAAATCTGACCAGGGCACGATCGCTGCGTATCGTCAGGACCTCAATAGTTCAGTTTCCCTCTTCGGGGTACGTTTTACACCATCCAACTAACTATATAATCTCACGTGGTTTGTGATTTCGCCTAGTTCCAATCCCATCTGACCATCCGCGAGGCAGTTGCAAAACTCGAACAGCAAAGTGAAAAAATCGCACAACAACAAATCAAAATTTTACAAGAATTGAAGGATCAAGAGGTCCGAAGATCCGAAGAGGCGAGGGCCACAACTTTGTTGGGCAAAGAAGAAGCACCAAAGGCGAGGCAGGGAGTGACTCCAGGTTCTGGAAGCCGATCTGTCTCGCCCCTCTCAATCAATCAGAACGTTTGGGGTCTCCGTCATACCGACTTCGTTGAATCCCCGACTTCTCAAATCTCTTTTAACTCAATCGCAGGGAATAAGACGAAAACGAATAATTCTACGACGATTACGAATAACAATTCTGGGAATACCCGCATCACGACGATCTCGGATTCGAATAATGACAATTCGGTCCGACATTATGGTGCGTTCGTTCACTAAAGTATTCAAATAATTTGAGCTTTGATGTTATAGGGAATCACCGCCGTGGGTCAAGGAGGTAACAAGAACACGCCCCATTCCAGTCTTATCTTTGGTGTTTCCATTTCAACCTGGCAGCGTACTACCTACTATTAATTACGCAGAACTATAGAGAAGTCAGGAATTACCATTAGAGTTGGTTTGTCACGGTGCACTGGTGGGGCTCTATCTACTACAGGCATTCGAGGTCTGCAGATACGACGTCAACAGGTTCCGTTGGTGTCTTTCAAAAGCGTATACTGTAGTCGTAAATAATTGTAGAGAGATATTTCTTCCAATTGACCAGAAGGGCGTACTTTGGAATATCTGTTTTGCTTGCAGACAAAAAATATCACTCCCGATGGAAACAATATATATGAGTCGACCCAGGTTCGAACTGAGGACCTTCTGTGTTAACGGGACATTTGAGTTATCCAATGTTAGACAGATGCGATAACCAACTACGCCATCGACCCTGCTTTGGGGCATCTAGTTGAAGTTATTCGCATTGTGACCAGTTGACTAGTGCTAGTGAATTGTTGGCTCTGTGGAGATGTCCCATAAATTCAAGAGAGTATTTCACTACGCAATTTATACTCATGTCGACACCCTGGTTCCGACGAAGCCCTCACATATTGGGCATGATTAGACCCCGAGCGCGGCACTGAATGAAAACGATCCAAGCACAGCCACCGATATTTTCTTGTTATCAAGTTCACTCAATATGGCAAAGAAAGCTGCAGCCCGAAGCCACGCATCCAAATCCGAGTCGAAAAACGCCCATCTCTCTTTAGTTCTGGCAGCTGCTCATGCAGTTCTAGGTATTCTTCATCGAAACGATCTGCCCTGCGCAGTCTTTGGAAGTTTGGCGTGTAAGATGTACGGAAGCGTTCGGTGTCCCAAGGTGCGTCCCCTTTGGCTTCCAAGCCCCAGGCCTGAAACAGAGGATAATAGGACGTAGATCTTCTCGTCTTTCCGCCGTACCAAACCGATACCCTTGCGGAGGACATCAAACGCCTCATCGTCGACAGCTCTCCCCGGCACTTCTTCCTCACACTCCCACGAGACCCCGCAGCAACGTACAGGATTCTCCACTTCCGCGAGCTTTATGGAGGCCCGGACTGTAAAGTCGACATCCTGATTCCGGGGATTATGCACCTACCCTCCATCCATAAATGTCGCATTGTGTTCCGCGAGAACATTCCCTTGCTCCCTTTCGCTTTTATCCTTCTACACAAGCTGCAAGGATGGGATGACCATCGGAATTCAGAGGAAACGCACAAGAAGGGGAAGCAGCACCAGGACGCAGGCGATTTGAGGCGGATGATGGCGTTGGCGAGCACCGAAATTGGAATGACGGATTCGAGGGGGGAGCGCATAACGATATGGGATGACGAGGAATTGTTTGGAGAGGAATTTATGCGGTTAACGCGGGAGAGGGTGGTGCAATACTGCAAGGCGTTTCCGGATCGGAAGGATGGGTGGGAAGCTCTTGGATTTGAGACTGAAGGAGCCCTTGAGTTGAGAGTGGGGGTATTAACGATTGTCGACGCGGAGAAGGACTCTGAGTCACCGCTTCGGACATCTTTAAACCTGGGGAACCGCGAGGCGCTGCAATTTGAGGTTGAGGAGGCTATCGAGTTTCAATTGGGGGCCTTGACGATTGGCGACGTGAAATAGATTATGAGAGGTTTCAAACATGGGAGGGGAAGTCGGCCGTTGGATCAAGTAGAGGATTGGCTTTGGCACAGAGCATGAGCGATACCAGCTAATATTTAAGTATATCGTAACCTATGTACGCGTATGAGAATAAACCTGTCGAGGGAGTGGTAGGGCTAGCCTGGATAATGGTCTCTGTCTGTTGGCACAACGTATTGACTTGCCGAGAGCCCGTTCTCCACTAGATCCCGCTCGTCATATGCGGTAATCGGTCGATTGACACTTTCATTCTTGCAGGTCTTGAACGTTTGAACATCCATGAATTCAACTGGGAACAGTCCCGCCTTAGTCCGAACTTCCATAGCTGATAAACAAATAGAGGTCGCGACGTTATACAACTTGTCACTGCCAAGTCACTGCGTCTTCACGCCTTTGACCATGAAACAATGATGATTGACCGTGAACGTTGTACGTGATTCGGAGAACAAGAATTAAAAAGGGCTTCGCCATTTTTTACTCATTTGTTATCTCACTTGTTATATCATTTTTTAGACGAGATGAAAAACGGGCCTAGAAATGAGATGGAAAACGGCCGGAAGACATTGGTTTTTCAAAATATGCGTGACGTCGCTTTTTGACGCGTTTATTCATCGTCTTCGGCGTTTATGGCTGTCCTTTTCATAATTGCTACAACCTCATCAAGTTCACATTTTATAAAGGCAGTCCAAAGGCAGTCGAAAGATGAAGCGATCTTATCTCACCGTACAGCCACATTCGCACGACAGGAGCCGTCGGATTTCTCCGGAGAACACCTTGAACCAAACTGCTTCTGCCAGGCTGCTGCCCTATTCCAACGTCCGCCAACATCAGCACTCCTTCCTGGCCCAAAGGCACGCTCAAGAGCTCAAGAGTCTCAAGGACCACATTGGCTAGATTTTTCCGGCGTAAACACGTGCAAGTTGCTCTGCCACGAAACTCAAAAGCTTGACAAGCGTACCCCTCAACACTCTGCCATGATTGACATGAATGGAGACCTCGGTCACGGGACAGATCATTTTAGAAGAGATTTTAACGTTGATGGGGGAAAGTCCTCGATGTCAGTGTGAAAAACTGATCAAACAACGCTGTCGATGCCAGAAGTCCAGAAACTTGAACCTGGTGATGGCGCTTGAAGATAGGTACCGAGTTCACAGCTGTGTCGTTCTGCATTTCCTGCTAATATTTGTCTTTTGAAGTGGTTTTCTTTTCAGTATGTGAGTATCTTCGCAGAAATTTATTCGGGGCGTGTGTTGACGACATTCAAGAGCGTCATAGTTCACTTTTCCTGATACCGGGGCGTCTAGGGTGTCTAGGTCGAGGCCCGAACCTACATTACATAGCTTCCCACTGTTCAAAGTTTTGACAGCGAGGATTTACCGAGTGTTCCACGGCCAATACAGACCGAAGATCGGCCGCCTTAGTTAAAGCCTTGACGGAGGGAAGGAGCAACAGCAGAATCCCCACGTTCCTCTCTGTCTGTCTTCTGGGAGGAGAGCCGCACCCAATCAGAACTGAACCACCTCCAATTTTCAAAGGTACTTTGGTCTTTTATATTTTGGAACCCAACAACTCGCCCTCCGAAACGGAATTCACAAACCAGTCTCACAGCAGCCGCAAGGGCCGATCATCTCCTCGCTATCTTACTCTCGGTTCTGCTTTACTCTCTCAGCCACCCAAAACTTGCCTACCTCGTCTATAACTTGAAATCGCTCATCGTTAACTTGTTAGAACCCCACTTTCCGCCTTCTCAATCCCGTTAACATGACGTCTATCGCCGCCCTCATAGAAGCCCTCACGAAATATGTGGCTTCAGCGAGAGTGGTGACGGTATGTATAGTATTATCTAATTCTAGGCTTGCTCGTTGAATGCTGTGGATGATGCGTGTAGTCTTTTGACGGTCAGTCGTTGCTTAAGCGTTGATTGTGGAGTCCCTATATGAATATTGACGACATTCCATATAGTTCTGGGCGTCACAATCTTCGTTTATGATTACTTCTTAACGTTAGGAATGGAGGTCGAGTTCGTGTGGTCATCAAAATGGGGCTTTATGAAGGTGCTTTATCTCCTCCAACGATACTTGCCGTTCTTGGACTCTGTCTGTTTGTGTTTGATGCGTAAGTGCATGACGAATCTCCCTCTGTTTTCCACCTTCAACTAATTGGTTTTGATTATCGTCAGATCAGTTGTCAGCAGACATCGATACGAGGGTCTGTCTTATCGTTGAAAGCGCGCGCGGTTGTATGCGCCCCTCTTCTACAAGTAGTTTCATGCCGCTAATTTGGACCTAGGGTTGATGATCATTGGTTTCGCACTTTCGGAACGTACGTCGGTCGGTTCCTTCATTGTCCGGGCCTATGTAATGTTCAATATCTTTAGTGATTCTGACGCTGCGCGCATGGGCAGTGTGGGAGCGGAGTATGAGGGTCGGGATATTCCTGTCCGTCCTATTCACCCTCACCCTTGCGGCAGAACTGGCCGTAACGAGGCTTTTCCTCCACGGTTTACGTTGTGCGCCCCTTCTTCTTTCTTGTCGACTGCCATCTCTGATGGCGTTGGCACAGTCAGTGAAAAACCTTATCCAGAATTTGTTGGGTGTTTTATAACTGGCGCAAATCACCTGGTGTCTTTCAATTGGATTGTTTTAATGATATATGAAGCTGGTTTGTATCTCCTCTGATCGTTGACGCAACTAATCCGTTTTTTTCAGTGACGTTAGTATTAATGATAATTCCTGCAATCGCTGCATGTGAGTTCTGTGAATTTTACACTCCACGATTAACCCTGCGCTAACTTATCTCTGCCTTCTAGACAGAAACGGAGGAAACATTCCTTTTTATCATGTCATTTATAGGGACGGTGAGATACAGCAACTTCCTCTGCGAAATCGTTCTAAAGCCTCCTTTCTCTAGGATTAATGGTATATGTATACTTATTCAGTAAGTAACAGTCGACCATTATTCCTTCACAACCTCTACTTACTGGGCTGTCGACATTAGCATTTTCAATAATAAACGTCGTTGTCGTCAACACCCTTCCCGTAAGACACACAAATAATTTGCGCTACCGACGGCGGCTAAAATGGTTTCACAGGAAGAGTATATCGATCTGCTCTCATCGTACGTCTTCCCTTCATTCAACTTTGCACCGCACTTATCCTTGGGAAGAGTGGAACGTGTACTCCATTCAATGTTGACCAGCAGAGTCATTCTTGAGGTTCGGCAATATATATCCAGGCAATCGGCATGGAAAGATGGGCTTACAGATCTCCAAATCGATCTCGACGCCAGCGTTCCAGAAAAGCGGTTCCGGAGACCGCATAATCGTGGCCCATTGGCAGGAGAGAGACGGACTCCACGCTAAGATGTACAAATACGATTTCTCTAAATCTATTTTATAGCCTGTTTGCGATATCGGGAAGTGTGGCCACGACCAGATGGGTAACTCGACACTAATTTGTCCAGCATACCCCAAATTGAAAGGAACGGTACGTCTGGGCTGTAGCGTTGGATCTCGTGGTTATTACTCGGAACGCTTCTCATGTCGCTGCGTGCAACAAAGTCCCACAAGGTTGGTGGCGGATTCCAGCCAGTTTCAACTCATGAGTTCTTCGGCGCGGATTAGAATTTTTGTGATTTCGACAACAAGTCAGGATATTCTTGTCCACTCTATTTACACTTACGCTCACAGCAGCAATAGCCGTGATGGGGCTTTTCCATCATGGGCTAACACTGCACCCCTTTTCTTTCTTGTCGACTGCCTACTCTCATGAAGTCGACACAGTAGGTTTCTCAGCGGTATTGGTGTTGATAATGATTCTTGGAACAGCATGATGAATGCAACGCTAATCGAGGCCTGTCTTTCCCCCTGCAATCTTTTCTCGTGGCACCTATGCCGACTCTTCTTTCATCGTGCGTCCGCCCGACGGCAAGAAGAGTCAGCAAGTTGGAAGAGCATTTATGAATAAAGGATACACCATTGCTGTACATATGTTATCCATTGCAAAATGTCGAATTCTGAAGAAAGATTGTGTTCGAAATTCATGCCATTTTCTGAAATCCTCTGCATCATCGACAGATGAGCAGCTGAACTTTGAGAAAAAGGTAGAACCCGAATAAAAAGGGAGGGATCCCCCGACGACACAAGCCGGTAGTGCAGTAGCAAGGTCATCGTGTCCAAGGGGTGCAAGCAGAGCCCAAGGAGCTGGGGCGGCAAAAATTAGATAACCAGAAATGGAGGCGGTGCCTCCATAATAGTGGTTAAACTATTAAGAACAGATACTACACTTGATCTAAGCCAAAAGGCCAGAGTGGTGAAGAATAGAGGCGGTGGGCGATACGTATTTATAGGAGGGCAGGAATGCGCACGGACCAGCAGCGCCATGCGGCATTTGAATAGCCCCCATTTGAAATTGTAAGCATGTTTCTGGTGTATACGACGTACGTACATTGAGGACCTATGTAAGGATGGCAAGCAAGGCAGTCTGTGTAAATTGCGTAATAGGCTTCCATAGCGCTGTTTTATGAGAAAGTTCAGGCTTGAGGTCAAGCTTGGTACGAGTGCTAAGAGCGGAGTTTGTCCCGTCGGCGATGGAATGTGGCACTGCCTCATGGCCCCAAAGGCCCAAACCTGTTCTCGCCACCGGCCAGTGTGCCAACTTGGTGCCAACTACGGTGTAAGTGAAGCGCCGCGCAGCTTTGACAGCCTCACTGCAATTCACCGGGCCATAATGGCATTTATCTTTCATTACGCTTCCCTTTCTAAAGTTCCACTTTCTGCCTTTGCTCCTCCACCACATTGTTTCCCAAACATGGATTCACCATTCTCTGAAAGCCCTAAATCAAAGGACTCACCAAAGTTACCAGATACCACTGACACGATGTCACCTCCAACACAACACCCAGATTTCTGGTTCTACGACGGGTCTATCATTCTCTCGGTCCACACCACCATGTTCCGTGTCCATCAGACAATCCTATCTAACCACTCCGAATTCTTTGCTGGTCTTTTTACGGTACCTCAGCCATCAGGAGAGGCTGTCATCGATGGGTGTCACGTCGTACCACTATACGACAAGGTTGAAGATGTCGTGGATCTATTAAAAGCAGTTTATGACCCATCGTACGCTTCTCATATCCTCTTCCTATCAACCCTCCACTGACTCTCCCCCAAGCCACTTCGACAGCCTCCCACCAGAAGCAGAACTAGACCCCCTGCTGGACTTTATATCGGGCATCCTCCACCTTAGCACCAAATACGTCATCCGTTCCCTCCGGCAACGCTGCATCTCCCTCCTCTCATCCAAATTCCCCACCACATTCAAAGCGTACAACACAAAAGTCGCTTCTAGCACCCACGAACGATTCAAATCAGACTCGGTCATGCGTGCCATCAACCTCGCTCGTGAGAACGAAGTCCTTGAAATTTTACCTTATGCATACTACTGCGTCGCGCGCGTAAGCTGCCGGAGGATGCTCAGGCACAAAGAAACAGATATCGATTGGCAGACAAAGGCTACCTGTCTCGTTGGCAGGGAACGCCTTCAATGGGCAGAGATGAGCATGTCTCATTCGTTCCTACTCGCTTTCCAGCGTTCCCCGCAGTGCCAGTCTCTGCTGTGCGCCCATGCGAGAGGACCTCATGCGGAATGGCATGTATTGGAAGCTGCAAAGGCTCCGAACCCGCTTAGGCAGTATACAAGGTGGTACCAGCTTAATGTGTGTCCCGAGTGTGTGGCTCATTGTCAGTCGGAGCATTTGAAGGGGAGGAAGGAGGTGTGGGATAAGTTGCCTGATTTCTTTGAGATGCCGACGTGGGACGAGTTGAAGTCGACATAGGATGCGTAGATGTATGTTTGGACAGGTATGTCGCTGCTTCTGGAATAGTGTATCTAATGTGTATACATACCCTCATGTAATTCTCTTTTCGGAAATTCTTTTAGATCGCTCTATCCTCGCAGGAACGAACAAGCAAGTCGATCTTCCAAATTAGTCCAGTAATTAGATCTGCCGGTTGGTCTCTTCTCTTTTGAACAGTGGATCGATTAGAAACCCAGTGAGAGACCAATTCGCTCCTCTTCCATTCGAAAGTGAATGACTCTTTACCTTCTCCAGTTCTCCGCCTCACGTTCCAAAGGAGAGTAACGAGACGATGACTCACTCTGCTCGTCCCCGTCCTCTTCTTTTTTTCTTTCAACCGCGAGACGGAAGATGTGATCAGGATGTGATGGGAAAAAAGCAATCACATAATAACGACGGGGGCAATATGAGATTGGATGCTGATGTCGTCAATACCCACATATCTCTTCTGTGCCATTCTGTTCTTTCTCAAGAGTAGCTTCGACGGCAAATCCTAGGTGGATAATTCGCAATGATCAGGTGTGTTGACTGGCCGCTTCCCTTTCGAGTCCTTGATCTGACTGGAAACTTAGCGTATTTGATCCTTATATGCGCGTAATCATGTGTGTAATTGGATTATGGAAATCCTTCTCTAGTAATCTTGTTCTCGATACCGACCACGAACAACGAAAAAGCAAGTCGAATACAGGTCTTCCTGACTTAAAGTCCGGGCAAATAATTCATTGATCCAAAACGAAATAAAAGTCCCTCACTTCAAAGCGCGCAATTTCTCAATCACGTCTTGAATATGCGGCTGGTTCCACTCTCCACTCCAGCCTTGTCTCCGCTCCTTCCGAATCACACCTCCATTAATTTCAGGAGGAGCCAAGTGGGTCGGGTCAACAGTGACCAATTCGCCCCTCTTCCATTCCAACAACTTGCCTCTCTTCCATTCTAGCTCTTTCCTTTCACAATCCAGATCGTCTACCATTTCTCCCAATTTCACCCCCTCGCCTTCCGAAGGAGAGTAACAAGAAGACGACTCGCTCTCGTCATCTTCCTCTTCCTCTTCTCCCTCCTTCTCGTCCTCGTCCTCGTCCTCTTCAACCACAAGGCGGAATGGATGTGATGGGAAAGAAGGGTAATCGCAAACTGGCGAAGGGGGCAAGCAAAAGATGATGGGAGATTGGATGGTGTCGTCGTCAATACCAACCGATTTTCTCTGCGCCGAGCTGTTCTTCCTCTGAAGTAACTTCGGCCGCGTATCCTTCGTCTCGCGCTGAGATTCCGTGGCCTTGCGCTCCATCGCCTTCGCCTTCTTCGCATGGAGCCACTTGACCTCCCTCCGAACCTCCTTCCTCAAATCCGGCAGCGATTCACTGGAAGTTAGCTGACCCGGGCGATGTGAAACGCCGTAGTCCTCCGATTTATTCTGAGGGTGAGACTGTCCCTTCATGTAAATGCCCGGTTTTGAAAACCGTAAGCTCGGCTTTTTAGTGCGAGCCTGGTACCAGGGGCAAGGGGGCGGTTCGGTGGAGGTGTCGATGGAAGACTGTTCCGAGAGGACTACCCAGTCTTCATTGATATTGCTGTTTCTATGGTTGGTTGTGATGGGGAGGTTCGCTATTTCCGAGTAAACTTCATGACCTAGGGTTCTGGCGAGCTTAACCATGCGTCTCCGCCGCTGTTCTTTCTCAGAGGGCATCGCGCGGTATCCCGTTATAGGGGAGATGGGTGTTAGAGGTATGCTAGGCTTGTCGAGGAGGGGTGGAGGGATGTTGAGAGATGATGACCTTGGGCGGCGCGTGCTCTTTGGCGGGGGTGCGACGAGGTTGAGTGGCGGGGGGATGTATTGCCGTTTTCCCTTGGTCATGGGATCGGAGGGAGGCTCGAAGGTAATGTCGTCGTTGGAAGTGATGTTATCTCGTCCTAATGTTTTGGAAATGATATCGTCTCGTCGTAAGAGCGTTCGGACGGGAGATGGTGTGGATAGTTCTGAGGGTGGGGGTCGAGAGACTCCGCCGTGGGATTTTAATGAGCGTAAATACTCGGAGGATGGTCTTGTAGATGTGGACTGTGTTTTCGTCCGTCTGTGAGGTTGGGCCGTTTTCGCAAAAAAAAGTTCGCTTTCCCTTGAGGACCCCACTCTCATGTCATGTGGTGAAGAAATTGAATGTGTATAATAGGCCGATGACAGTTGCATGGGAATCGAGGAGTGGGTCGGGATAGATTCGATCAATGTTTGTACTGGCAAAGGATAAGTGGTGGAAAAACACGGAGAAGAAAGAGAATGGATCATGGTTATATAGCGCTGTGCGGCGGTGATGAAGTCGTCTTGAAAAGGTCTCGTTCGCGTCAACTTCGTTAAGAAGCCTCAGAAGAAGCGCGATACCCGCGTACGGGGAGCTTTTAGTTTCGGCGTGGGCAAGGATACAATGATCCGATGTTACACCAGTGATCTACCGACCGTCGAGTTCATTGGTGCATATGTGTGTTTTACGGGGTACTATACCCGACAGGGCTTGTGAAAAAAACAGGGGAGAAGGAAACGGGATGAGAGCGAATAACAATTGCGCACTGAGTGTTCAATTCCTAACGCTTGAGCAGAAGAAGAGGCAATGGCCCGCCTTTGCAAAGCTGAATCGTCGTAGACCACAGTCATCGTAATCTCGTCATCACCAAAGGCTCCGGAGTCCGCACATCTTCAAGAGAAGGTGGGGACGCGCGATTCTACCAAACGGATCGTGCACCCAAACACAATAGCCTGGTGGACGCAAAGAGGCAATCGTCGGAAACACTTCGAAGACGATTCTAATAATTGTCGGTTCCGAGTGTCTTCCCTCTCGTAACGCGATGAATGTATTTCTCAGGCCGAACCTCCCCAACGCGCCGAAGCAAAAAAAATCCAAGTGTCTTGGAGGTAAGACGGTTGTCGTCTGTTGTCGTCTGGCCAGACACCTCCAGGCTCCAATATTTTCAAACGAAACGTCGGTCCGACTCATGATGATTACAATGATCAAAAAGTGGCCGTCAACCGACCTTGAAACAATCGACAGGGTGATAACGTCCTGGGATATCCTAGGCGTCGATCGTGGGTATATTGGATCTTCGATCACTGATCACCCTTACCAAACTTCGAAGGATGCAAGAAATTTGCAGGGAATTGTTGTTGGTGATTTGATGTTGGGAGGGTTGGGACTTGGACGGGCAAATTTAGCCTTTGTGGATGGATCCCAGGTCGATACAGATGACAAATGGACTTGACGACTCCAGGAAGGCAGAAACTATACTTCGAACTACGGTCTGGGTCGATCTCGTGGTTATTGTATGATTCTGGAAGAGTGGAAGCGTTACCCTGGGTGCGGTAGACGGCAGGCGGGACGAGTGCGCCCACATTTTTCAGTCTGAGTACGGGAGAATGGGGACAACTTGGGGAGCTGGCGGAAGCTGAAGTCCGTATATTTTCGACAGTGTGAGTTGTTTTTTTCGACGAAAAGGCGTGAATATCAGCCTTGGTGTTCTAGAAATCCGCCTTCCTAGCGTAGCTGCTGCGATCGCAACGTAGAGGTAAAAGAAGCAAGGGAAGGAATATCGGATTGTGACGCTGCGACTGTAGTGGCCCTCCCCCGCATTTTGTAATAGGGATGGGCCACTTGGAGCGTGTCATATGTCAAGTTCCACGAACGGCTAGAAATGACCTTGATGGGTTTTCCTGCGTCACACTCATCCAAGGACGTGCGCACGAATCCCGTCTCCGCTTCAGGATCGGGCAGACCCTGGAGATCCTCAACCTTATTGCCATAGAAGAAGTAGAAGCCCAACGTTGTCTATGTGGGCACTGCAAGATCTAGAGGCGGCTGTGGAACGCAAGATTCCGAGAATCTGGAGGAACACAAGAATATTGGTCACTTTGTTAGAATCCAGAAGCGCACTTCCCGGAGCCCGAGATCAACGGCAAGTCCCAACTATATACAACGCGAACCATGGGAGGACACCCGCTGGTGAATTCGGTGGGTTGTTGACGTTTACTCTTCAGCCCTTAGTCGATGAACTGGTGGCCGATGTAGTTTGGTGTTTAGGGAAATTGGAAGGGTGGTGAAGACTGTCGGGCGGCCCAATTAACGCCAACCCGTCTCCTTTACATGTCCGCGTAATCGACTGCGAATTAATACCTGATTGCGAACGCGACGTGATCTTCAGATCAACTTGGTGAAAAAGGGGGAGTCGTAGGGGTGACAATGAGAGGATAGGGATGCTGACGTGCCCAAAGCGACAACGATGAGGGTGAAGGTGGTAGTGTGGAAGGGTGAAGGCGCAATACAAATGATACGATGGTCGTAGACCTGACTATGACGATCGGAGCCAAACGCTGATAGAGACGGATTAGGTAGGCATTGGACGATGGAAGGACGACAATGAGCGTAAACAAGGGGTACTTGAGAGAACCTACCTCCAGCAACATATGGATTTCGTATCATTCTGCTATTCCTTTTTCTACTTCCTTCGCGAGTGGCGATCCTTCCTGCAATAGTCAACGCAAAGGCATCAGGAATCTCGGTGGATGGGTGCTTACGGAGTCGAATAGGTGTCTCGTTTAAAACCATAAAAGGGCGTAGACACCCGCATTACAATTTCAATGAGATACATCCCTCTTGGGCTCAACTTGAGCTTCGTGAAAGAGTTGAGATCAGCTCATTTGTATGCTGCCCTAGGCCTCGAGTTTCTGACAAGAAGTCAAGATACGAATCCTCAGGCCTCAACTATCAAGGTCTTTAGATGAAGATTTGGAGCACGCAACGGCAAATCTTCGGGGATTGGGGGAGATGGCGTCCATCAAGCGTCCATTATTCGAAATAGCGCCCAAACAGTGATCAGAAATGTTTTCCCACCCCTGGTTCTTCGTTGCACAATTTTCCTGTCACCTCTGGCCGCTCTTTCATTATAAATCTGAATGATCTAATCGGCCCTCCTCCAATTACCTTCGACGGAATTTTGGACAGCACGATTGAAACGCGTTGGTGACCTGCCCGACGGTTCGTTCCACTTCTTGTGTTCACCTGAGGCTGCTGGGAGTTATCGCTAGGAGCATATGACGTATCCACCTCCAGGTGCCTGCATTTTGCGCTTTACTTCCGCTCGCGCCATGCAATAGAACGAAAAAAAATTATGTCATCGCTCTCATTCATAAAGGCTTGAACATATAGGTTGAAATCTATCCACCTGGGATCCACGGCTGCTATCAATTTAACGTCATCTTCATCATTGGGTTTCCCTCACCTACACCATCTTTGTCTCGCTTAAGGACTGAGAAATCCCCCAAACCTCAGCCGTAGACTTTTACATTGCTTACCACGACTTCCAGTGAGTAAATTTACAACTTTTAATTGTGGCAGCAACGAATTTGGTATACCTATGCTAATGTCAGGAAAGGTTAGTCGTGGGATCTGGATATACGAGGTGAAACTCAGACGAACGGTGTGTCAGTCAATTCAACTTGATGCCGCATAACATTCTATGCCTTTTGTTCTCAGTTCGCCCAAGGAGCACCCGAGCAATGGTGAGTTTGGACAGCAGTGAGGGGGGGTGGTGAGGCAAAATGTAAGTAATGATCACCATTTCCTGCAGAAAATGAGATGCGAGTCGTTTTTTGTGGAGATGTGGTTGGGTGGCCACCAGATCACGGTGCCAGGATGCTCGTTCTCCGCAAGGCCACCCCATCCAAATCGGGCATACCCGAGGCCACCATTGCCGTTCGTTTAGTGGCCCCCATTGTCCCCATGCCACAATTTTCTCGTTGACGCGGGATAACACTCGGCCACCGTGCCTTGCCATCGCCTATAAAATGACTTGCCCTATCTGTGACAAACTACCCACACAATCTTTCCCCCTCACCAACTTCAAAATTAATTTGAATGTCTATCATCAAGCCCTATCCCCTCTCCGCCACGTCGAGGGTCTTGTTCTGGGTCCCAAGTAGAGAACCAGACTTCGCTGACAGCCTGACGATACGCCCCCCTTCACCAACCTCATCGCTAAGGGCCTGCTTTGTTCGTTCGAGACCAACCTCGCTGGCCTGGGGGTCTCAGGACGATTTCTCCAACCTCAATTTCTCGCAATTCGCCATGCCACCGGGATCCGACTCGCCTTCCTCGAGCACAGACAGTTTCCACAGCGCTATCTCTAGTTTTTCGTCTATGGACTTTGAGGGGAATGGCGCGAACACTGGCTGTGTGGTGGTTGAGCCTGTCAACCAAGTGGACGACATTGCAAAAGGGTTGAAAGAAGCGCTTCATCAGTTGGGCCGGACCCGACGCAGATGTTACAGCCACTCTGATGTCCATCCGACATTCACGTCGGCGGCGAGCAGGTGCACTCTAACGCCGTTGAAATTTTTGGGGCGATCTAGAACTCAAGCTCGTACCGCGGTCCCTTGCACGCCTACTTCTACCGGCCATGATACTGAGGTAGAGACAGACATTATAATTGTCGACAAGCAGGGGAATAGGACGACTCGTACCTGGAAGGGTCTCAGGAAAGGTGTGTCGAGCATTTTGACGAGGAAGGAAAGCGTCTCTTCAAAGCCGAAACTCGACGACTCTGCCACTCCTCCTGCTTCTGTAAAGAATGGGCGTTCGAGACCCTTCATCTTCACTATTAGGCGTCGAGGCACTATAGGTTCCACTCCTGCTCAGCCCTCTTCCTCTATCGACACTTCCCCTTCTACTTCCGATCCTCCTAGACCACGTCGTGTCCTTGCTAAAAAAAAGAGGGTTCACGCGCTTAAGCTCGCTACCGCAGTGATGGAGCCACCCGTAGTTGATCCCACATCACAGGTGCCCATAGCCTTACTCGAGGGTGCAAAGCGCGCAGAACTCCCAACACAGGCCGTCATGACACGCGCAGACCTCCGCCGCTCCCGCTGCCGTTCTCGATCGCTGTCGTCCTTACGAATCAGGCCCGACTCATTTTTCTTGGGATATGGTTGTGAGGGCATGGATGAGGGCATGGATAAGGAAGCGGCGGAGGCAGTCGTTGATATAGCTACCATAATGGGTGGGGCGTGTGTGTGGACATATGAGGCCTATCGCTGAAGAATGATTGGTCTACTGGGCCAAGATACTTCCTTTCCTTGGCGATTTTTTCTCGTCGTACCCATGATTATTATTCTCTAGTTTGATATGCCTTATGCCTTATGCCAATCGCGGACACCTATGTATACTTTCACTTATTCTTATGCATCCCCCCTTTATCTCGAATGTCAGCATGCAAGCCGTTTGACGTGGACTGTCATGCGACTTTTCAAACATTGCGGCGAGCAGAGCCAGCTTCTCGTAAACAGTATCTCCGCGAAGATCGCATATCATTTGAGGTGTTACAGACATCGTCGAGAACTCAGAAAAGTACAAAATACAGTGGTCAGGAACACCAAAGGTCAATGCTCCGTTTCCTCCCAAGTTCTCCCAACAGTCTTCACCAAATCCGCCTCCGTCACTTGCTTCCCGCTCGAGAAATACCCAGCTGCGATCTTCGCATCGATCTCTACGCGAGAGTCGGGTGGGATGAGATGATCTGTTTGAAGACTTCAGCATCTTATACGCAGATGAAAAGTTCGAGGAAACGTACCGGGGATATCATATCGTTTCAGGATCGGGATACCGCTCTTTACAATGGCGTCGTATTTCCTGATATGCAATATTAGCCAGTAAGAGGGGCGATAAGGGAGTGACACATACATATCGCTCATAGAAACCATATTATCCACCTTCTGAATCCCCAACCAGTGTAGCACGTCGGGCATGAGAGCTTGGAACCGCATATCCTTCACGCCAGCAATCATTTCAGTCGATTTGAAATACTTGTCTGCCGAATCACCGCCGCGTTTGCGCAAGTTGTAAACGAGATACCTGGAGCCGTGAGGTTGGGAAAAAGGAAGATAAGAGGGGAACGACGTACTTGGTTACTTCACCAAGAGCGCGGCCTTCTTTGCGGAAGTAGACAACAACTCCGACGCCACCTGTAACGCAAAGTCAGATAGCAGGACAATGATGATAGAAATTGCTTGCCTTTCTGCGCGCAACGGATACACTCTTCGATTGCGTATGTCAGGTAAGGCTTGCAAGTACATATGTCGGAGCCGAAGACGTCAGAGCCGTTACCTGATGAAAGGTGTCAAAACGCATGTGAGAAAAGAATTCAGTTACAAACATTCGTCGTGAACGCGCAAAGTGAGCTCTTTGCTCTGATCGGACATGAAGGCAGGGTTCCCGACTATATTGATGCTTGAGACAAAGATTCGGGGAGAGGAACAAAGGAACATACATATGTAAACTGTAAGGCCTCCGATTGGAGGTAGGAAAACCTTGATGTCAGGACGTGTAACGAGTTCAGGGTACATTCCTCCCGTGTCTTCGAAGAGTGCTCGGCGAAGAAGAGCCTCTGAGCTATTCAATGACTTCAGAACGAGTAAAGACGAAAAGAGACGATGACATACATTCCAAACCGTTCAGCCACTCCAGGAAGGTACCACACCGGTTCAACCGCGGCCTTACTAACCGTTGCCTCCACTCCTGGATACGCATCACTCGGAGTCCCATCCACATTCATCACCGGTCTACTCTTCAAGAGGATTGAGCCATCTACCTCAATATCACCCTTTCTGGCGGCGTCATCCAACTCGCTCATCTTCAAGTGAGCCTTGGTGACGGCGATACTCGGCCTGATATCCAAGCCACTTTCGACCTCTTTCGCAAAGACGCTGGGAACGAGATGGCCCCAAGGATCGAACGAGACGATTTTGGATGGATCTGACCATGTGGGATTGGGTGGAATGTCGACGGGTGGCTCTGTCTGGGAGTAATCTGGTTTATGGGTGGGGTTAAGAGTGCCCATGGCAATAGAGAGGGCGCGATAGATGGAGTAAGACCCAGAGTGGGCGCCAATGGCATTGCGCTGCTTGATGCTGGACGGTAGGCGGGAGCAAATGACCGGTCCACGCTCTATGGAGTTCTCTACACCCCAATGGAGAGGATGTGGCGCAATTCCGTGTTGATCAGGATAAGCTGGAACCGAGTTAGAGTATTTGTGAGGTTGAAATTACAGCTATGACGTACTAGTGAGGTTGACACGGCCTGGATACAACAATTTCTCCCGCACCTTGTCCGTCAGAGGTGCTGACACTGGGGTGGATGCCGTGCGAGGGGTAGCCGACGCTAAAGCCACACGTTGGGCGATAGGTGATGTTGGTGATGACGGAGTAGAGCTAACCGACTGTGCGTCCGACACAGACCGAACGTGCGTGCTGATCTTCGGTTCGAGAGGGGTTGAGCCCTTGCCACTAGAGATGGCGTCCAACTTCAATTCACAATGGTTAGCGATGGCCAGGAATTCGTCCTGAGTGATTCCAACTGCTTACCTTGGCTTGCATCGCCTGCTGCGATACTTGCAGGGACTGCAGCTGCGCAAGGATCTGGGTCAAAACGGCGTCGGAGACAGACATATTTGAGGGGATGGTATAATCCGGGGAAAAGGAAGGAAGAAAGAAAACATTTCCGCTGTGGCTTTTGTACGTTTTGGTAACGAGGAAGAGGTGAGGTTAGTCGGAGCTTGTTTCGGAGCTATGTCTTGGCCATTATGTCAGCACGCACAACACATGACCTTATGACGTCACGCGATGGTAAGCAATGGAGGGAAATCGGCTTTCTCACCGACAATCACCAGCAGAAACTATACTTTTTGGCGCTCTGTTGTGCAATTGTTGTTCCAATGTTGTCCAAGATACCTTTCAGTTGTAATTTGAGCCGTGGGCGGAGCTCCTTGACAGGAATTTGTTCCTATAAGTGATATGTCGGACATACAACTAAAAAGGGACTCAAAAGGGACTTCTTCCTTGCTATCACTACTTCATCTGTGCTTCAGTGAAAAAGAAGCCACATTGGTGCCATGAAAGTTGACTAGGACGCGATTATGTACGATATCACGGGTGGGACATTTTGCAGTTTTTCGCCGTTCCTCATCACCACAGCTACATCCTAACCGTGGACCTTCTCTGTAGCGGCCGAGACTTGACACGAAATGACGTCCGATTCGCAGACGCATGTGGCCGGGACTTGTAGTCGGTCTCACTGGCAGGGAACATCACCATAAACATTGATAGTTGGCATCTGTAAACGGGTCTTCAATGCATTACGCATTATAAGAACGTTAACTATACCGGCATCTCTCCAAAAGCCACACAACCCTACCCCGAAAACCAGCTTGAAAAGAAACCTATTACATAAACCGCCCGTCAGTCCCAATCAATGCTGTATTCTAACATACGGCAAGTATCACGAGCAAAGTACAACAAGAGCTGAACAACAATGAGATGTATATGTACGTGGTATGTGCGAGGAACCAAAAAGGGTAGGAAGGAGAAATAAAAGAAAGAAGAAAAAAAAAGGGGAAGAAGATACTAACGTCTGCGTTTACTTCCGCCAGAATTCGACACCTTGGGCTCTGGCTTCGAATGGGCGTTAGCCTGCAATGCCCTAGTCAGTGCCGAAGGTGAGCTCTGAGCGTGCTCCTTGACAACCGGAGTGGGAGGGAGGTTCAACTTGAGGGGCGGCTGACGCACTATCAACCCGTCCTCCCCATCCCCCCCTCCATCCCCCCCCTCCTCATCTTCCCTATCCCGTTCATCCTCTACGTTCACATCAACAGGCTTCATGGCATCAATCTCATCAACATCCAACGCCGCTCCAGCCCCACCAGCCCTCTTCCTCTTCTCCCTCGATCGAGATTTCGATCCCGTCGCAGAATCTCGACTCGATGTACGGCGCTGAGCAGCTACCCTCTCCGCCTCCTCCTGCTCAGCCCGCCTGATAACGTCGATCTCGCCTTGCACGACGATACCGTCCAGCCAGTTGTGGTGGATGAGCTCGGAGGCCTTGGCGCGTTTGTCGGGGTGCAGGCGGAGCATGGGCGTCAGGAAGGAGGCGAGCGAGTCAGCGTCGGTTTTGGGGAATAGGTATTTGTCGTTAAGCACGGCTTCTAGTGGCCAGTATCGTAGTTTGTTAATGTGGCGGAGTTCTCCTGTATAGCCATGTCAGTTACATTGTGCGATGGTGAGCTTGGAGACTTGCCTTTGCGGTTGAAGAACTCGGAAGAGTACTTGCCGGAGAATGCGATGCTTTTGGGTATCTCACCCATGAGTTCCATGATTTGGGCGATGTGGTCGTCGTCCTTGCTGTAGCGAGAGCCAGAGGCGGGATCGAATAGATAATCCCCACCTGTGATCAACTCGAAGATCTACGAGGAGGTCATTACACGAGCAGGTAAGACGTTGGAGAACGACATACCACGCAGGCTACGCTCCAGATGTCAGCGCTAGTTCCCCATTTAGCGCCGAGGATGACTTCGGGACAGCGATATTGCCTCGTCTGGATATCGTCCGTGAAGTGGTGCTCGATCCAGGTAGCTGAAGAGAGACGTCAGCGGACGAAGATGACCGAAAAAAAAGCGGGGAAGTCTCACCATTTCCAAGATCAGCTATCTTCACCGTTATCCGTTCATTGGTCTCCAAAGCATCCTCCAGAGAATCATCCTCCATGGCTTGGGATTTCCCTGGTACAGGAAGAGGGCGGATGGACGAGGACGTGACCATAGGCGCCTGCTGAGAGAGGAGAGAGGGGCCTGGAGCGCCAGGGACACGTCCCACAAAAGACCCCGCCCTGGTATCGAGTGAGACATTGCCTACCTCCGCTGCGAGATCGGCAGACTCAGGCCGTTTAAGCGTCGAGAGGCCACTTTTCTCTGGGGACGCTTCCTCTCTGTCGATCTTGCTCATACCGAACGCCCACTTATCCAGCATGGGGCTCGAACCGAAGGATGAGGAGGGGGAAGGGAGGGGTTGAGAACCTGTGATGAAGACGGATTCTGACCTTGGCGTTTGGTTACCGCCGCGACCTTTGGAAGGTGGGACGCCGACGAGCTTGGTGGTCGGGGAGCTGGCGGTGTTGGAGGATGCGAGTTCCGCTTGGATGATGGACTCGACGTCGTCGATGCATATTAGGACGTTCTCCGGTTTCAGATCTATGAGCGATATGTGAGATTGAGAGGTGGATGGTGAAATCAAGGCTTACGGACCTGTATGTATGACGCCACAACATCTGTGCATGTAGTCAAGGCCAAAGAGAACCTGCTTCGCGATTTGCTTGACGAGTTGTATGGGTACGCCTTTGTTTTGATGGCGTTTGATGAGGCCGAGTAGATTCTCCCCCAGCACCTCGAATACCATACATACGTGGGTACCGTTGGGCCCTTTGTGCTTAAAGTGATCGAGAAAGCCGATTACATGAGAACGTCCGGGATGGGTGTGCGATGGCGATGGGGGCGGGTTGGGCTTTGACGACGTGGGGGCGACTGGAGGTGTGGACGACGTGATGAGTCTCTGGAGTAGTTTGATCTCGTCTAGGGCCGTTTCTGTGTATCGTGGGGCTGATTTGACAACTTTAAGGGCTACGTGTCGGTTCATTCTAATTAAACAGGAATCACAGAAGACAAGTGATTAGATTACGATATCGCGGTCTGATGAGAACGAAATACGCACTTTGTATCATTCGCGAGCCACACGGTGGAGAAATGGCCCCATCCGAGCTTGCGTACGACGACGTATCTCCCCTCTGAAAAGGTGTCTCCAATCAAGACAGGATGGTAACCGCCCTGGACGTAGTCTTCCCAGTCCTCCTCGTCCTCGGTCATGATGGAGGCAGAATGCGAAGAATATGAACCGTGAGACATCTTTGCTGATATTTTTGAGTTTTATCGAGACTTCCGTAACGGCTACGGGAAGAGGAAAGATAAGGACAGCCAACACTCGGGGCGTGCCAGAGATAAGCCTTGGTTACCCTGTTTAGGCAAGAGTTCTACGCCGGGGAAGGGATCCCGTTGACAGTAAGCAATGTACTTGTTCCGGGAGGGATAGAGCTGACAGCGAGCAAAGGGGTCTTGGGATCGTGGTGTACGATGAGCAAAGAAATTAAAGCTGTTGAACGATGAACCGATGATATTTGCAGTTCATTATGTAAACGAAGTCCCAGAATGGAAACTGTATAAAAGATGCCATGTGATTGGCCCGGATGAATATCTTTCGGATCATTGAAAGATATTACAATTACTATCCTGGAACACCTCGGAACAGAATAGCAGTAAGTCCCAGCTGTGCCAGGACCCTGGAAAGTCATGTTGAATGCCTGATCCCAAAATCGTGAATTTTCCCAATTTTCTTCCGGATATGGGATCAGACATAGGAATTTCCCAAAATTTATCCGGACATTACCTCAGGCATGATTTTTTTTCGGCTGCGCAGGCAAGGTTCCTGGCACCCAAAGACCTTGAATTTCGATGTAACACGTCATACCTAATCATTTTCGTCTTCATCTGTTCCCATTTCAATTAATTCACTCAAAATGGGGGAATATTGGGGGAATATATTCACTTTGTCCCATTTTTATCCGGACTGAGATCAGGCCCCCCTTGGCTTAGGCAGTTTTTATCCGGACATTCAGCTCAAGCATTTGTCTAAATTTCTTCGATTTTCCTCCGGATAGGCCTGAGGCCTATCCGATTTTTTTTCAAAATTTCCTCCGGATACGGATCAGGGATTTGATACCAATTTCCTCCTGCTGTGCCCAGGTTGGAGAAACTCTCGATCTTGTTGTTTATTTCTGGTGGCAGTATCAAACACTTCGGTTTATTTTTTCCCGCTTGGCACAACTTGGCGAGACCATAAGGTAGCGGACAGCCATACCTCGCTATCTTGACAGTGCTAGGCTCGGCGCTTGTTTGATAACGAAATTACAGCCCCACATTCGGCGGCAGAAGGGTCGCAATACCCCACACCGTCCGGCTTGACACGCACGTTATCTGATTTCTTCCCTTAACCCCATCCCTAATTTCCACAGTCATCTCAAAAGACATCGTCCTCATCTGATAAATTTATCACGAGATCCTCTCTCGATAACATGAAAATGTAGCAGTTCAGCAACATTATCGCCCAAACATCACCATACCACGTGTCAACCACGCGTCAACCAGCGGATGAGGAGGAGGTAAACGGCGCAAGCCGTAGACCGCTTGTGCATGCTCGTACATGCCTTTTCTCCGCCTGACGTATTTTCGAGACGGTCTCTCTGTCAATTACTCAACCTCCGCTAATCAAAAGTGGCCCGATGTTGCTCCTCAATTGTGACCGGAACAGATGAAAACGACGTCAACACGAGGCTTTTCATCACTCAAGCACCCTCCTCATTATGAGTCGTCAATCATCTTAATACCCCGCACCTTGCAGGGCCCCTTTCCTCCCTCACCCACCCCTTTGTTCTACGTTCAGTTTCTTATGGAGCAGTACAAGACGTCCAACGACGGCGATGTCCGGTGAGTGACGTTTTTATGCTCCATTGCCTTGATCAGCAACCCATCTCCTCATCCAGGAAGAAGCTTAGAACCCCCACAATGTCTGCCGCAAAGGCTCTGGAACAACTCGTCGCCGACGAGCTCTCTTCATCGTCACGATCATCAACTTCCAGCCGTCGTCACCACCCCGAACACCTCTCAAAACCTAACCTCCCCGAGTCCAAACTCCACTCCACTCCCCCCCCTTCCAAAAGACGTCGTAACACCCTCCCACACAACCACTTCCCCGGCTTGGACGCACTTAGAGATCACCTCAATCGCCGCCAAGATCCTGCCGATTCTTCTCCGACTGATTCACATCCGCGTCACACCCGCTCAAACCCATCTGGCGATTCTATTTCTACTCTTCTCCTCTTGACGAATGACCGCCTGACGCAGGAAACGTCACGCGCAGATGCAGCAGAGCGCCATGCGCGTCAATTGTTAATTCATCTAAGAACTGCACATGATGCCAAGGCCAGGTTGAGTCAGGATTTGTTAAAGGTGAAGACGGAGTTGGGGCTGTACAAGGCGCAGTTGGATGTCGCGCAAAAGGGTGAGTGTGGTGATACTCAACGTATATCTACCCTGATCGTGGATCAGAAATATTCAGGGCCCAAGAAATCGTCGAAACCGTTGAACGTCAACGCGTTGCCGCTGAACACCAAGCTATGAAAGATAGGGAGCGGGCTCGGAAATTATTAGAGGAAAAGGCTGTATCAGAGGCGTTGGCTGAAGGGAGACGGATGGGTTTCCAGGAGGGTTTGGAAAGGGGAAGGGTGATGGCTTTATCGGATGAAAGGAGGGGTAGGAGGGTTGAGGAAGAGATTGAAGATGATGAATCTGTGGATACTGGGGATGACGAGAGGTTTGAGGTCGTACCTTCTTCTCATCAATCTCCCGCTTCCATTCAGCCACCTTTGAATCGAGCACCTTCTGTGATGGAAAGCGTCCCGTCCGCACCAGAACGAGCTAGGCCTCCAATGTGAGTCTATGACTTGGTGATAAACTATTCTAACCTCGACCGTTAGACGTGAACCGCGAGAACCCAGCGTTACACGCTCCAGACGGGCCGCTTCAGCTGCGACGTAAGTTTGAGTCAGTTTTTGCATATTGATTCTCATTTCTGCAACGTTTTTAGTACGAGCCGTTCGAGACGGCCAAGCTCACCTACTCCGTGAGATTTACCCACTACTTTCAATTTATTCGCCATTCTGACATTTTACAAAGTGTTCAACACCATCACGTACCAGATACCGCTCGTTTCGCGCCTTCACTTCCGCGACCATCTGTCGTCAGCCCAGTTCCCATGCGCGTTCCATCAACGCAACCGCAGCCCATTCCTGAACACAATGTTAACCCATCCCTCGCTCGCTCACCAGAAGAAATTAACGTCGTCCCACGAGCACCTTCTTTCCTTTCCGCAGCGCCCTCCTTTGTCGACCTCGACGATCCCACAGCAATCCATCCTATTTCAGTACGAAACAGGAGTCCCAGCAGATCTCATCGCTCCATCGTATTGCCTCCTGACGGATACATCCCCACCCTTGGCGAGAACAACTCAATTCTACTACCCCCTCCTCACGAATTGAGTAACCCAGTCCCTCCCATCGGCGCGGAGGTCAACCAGCCAGAAGAAAGTCAAAGGGAACCCGCGACTGTCATCCGTGATTATGCCTACCCTGGTGGTATGAAGCACGGTACTGTAGGCTTCCAAGCGAATACTCGTGACGACGACGCTGCAACGGTCTTTGGGAGTATGATCCGTGGCAAAGTGCCGACAATATCAACGGTATCAATGGGATCTACACATATCTCACAGCTCGATCTTGTCAGTCCGCCACGTGGCAAGGGGAAGGAGAAGAGTAATCGTGCACGGCGAGGAGGCAAGAGCCGTGATCGTGAAAGTGAGAGTTTGGGACGGGGTGGACGGACTCGCGCGAGAACCCAGCCTGAGCAGATTGTGGAGGAGTGGCGCTCACATAATTCGGATATCCTTAGGTCGCTGACACCAAGTTCTACATCCCCCGCTCCGAAGCAGCAGAAGGGCGCCGCTTCCAATTCGGTGTATGCAGGAAGTATGAGAAAAAAGTCTGGGCAGACTGTAATTGAAGTACGCTAATTCTCCTTTTTTTGACCTTTTCGATTTCTCTCTTCTTCGTCCCTTTCAAAGTGAAGTAGCTTTGAGAAGGTTGGACAGTAATTGTCTTCTGTTTCGTTCCAATTCCTCTGTTTTAATTTATTGTGTATCTTATACTCGTTCTCATTTGAGGGTCTCTTGTTCGCTTTACATTTTAGCGCCCCAAGACGGCCGAACCTACCGCTGTGCCCCGCTCTCCACGTATGAGTGCTGGCTCGCGCCTACAGAAACATGACCTACCCCCTCTACCAAACTTTGGAGTGGATCGAGATGGTGCTTCTGTTGAGCAATTTAAGCGAGGTAGAGATGCCGCTCCCCGATCGCCTCCTCGTCGTGAAGCGCCTCGGACCATCGCGGCTCCAGAACGCGCTGTCTCCCCTAGAAATTGGTTGAGATTTAATAGCCAACGTGAAGCGGCGAACGCTACAGTTCCCAACATCGACGTCGAATCTCCGGTAGGTTCAATCAACTATATGCTTCTACGTAGTCTGACAATTCTTTTGCGCCAGTCGGTATCTCCTGCAAGCGCTCCTAGAGAGTCAGTGGTCGACCCAGTCCTTCTCAGCTCTGAGCACGCCAACAGGCCTATGACACCATCACTTCCCCCTCTACCACATCCTCGAGAGCCGTCTGACCACATATATTCTGGAATGTACTCCAATCAGACGCCTCTTCAGATACACGCCGTTCTTCACGACAACGATTTCCCTCCTGGGTTTGTACCTTTGAGTCCAATTCCCACCACGTCGAACTTTATCCCCCATCGCTCCCCGCCGATTCACACTTATGAGCCGTTTATTCCACCAGCTATCATGAATTCTGCTGCTCAGAAGAGGTCTACGGGATTTGATGTGTCGCCGGCACCTTTGAACCGTCCGATTTCACTCTTCTCTGATGTTTAGGACCTTTTGAGTCCGAGTCAGTGTGAACTTTTTCACAGTTTATGGCGTAGTTCAAAAAGAAATGATGTCCAATATTATTGTAGATGTAATAATGTAATAATATTTAGCGCAGCTCATTGTCACATGTCACAGCGAGTGACGGTGAAATTTTCGGTTGTGCAAGCCTCACTGGCAATCAACTGGCAATGACCCCTTCTACGCTGCCTTTGGTTTCTCGAGAGAGCGCCCTTTGAAGATGACTATCGCTTCTTCCCAAATTTCTACTGTGCACGCACAACGTCTCTCAATTTTCTAAAGAATAAAAAAGCTAACCCTCGATGGACCCTCGACGCCAAAGTACCAAAAACCAACCAAAAACGGCTCTGGTGCACAGTTTTATCTGGATACCCTATCATTACGATGGGATCGAGTCTCCTGTTGCCACCTCGAGGCAGCGTCTACAAGAAGAACGCACCTTGTACATAAAGCTATCGTGCCATCGGTCTCTGCGGCAAACCACCCTCCCTCGGATAACTGCTATGTAGATCGTCAACACCGATTTCCCGCGTCGGTTTTGAAGTATCAACGTCTGTGGGTGGACATTTTATTGCAGAGTTCATCTCCCTTAAGCTTTGGTGACCTCAATCCTGTCCGTAATCAGCCCACAGAACGATAGAATTTGTCCGTCATGCATCCTTCAGGAAATACTCAAAAAAATTCAACACGTTTTTTTACCCGGAACCCCAACTTTTCTCTTGCCTGCCTCGACCTCAACGACTGCGGTTACCTCCTTAGTGCAGCGCTGACGTTCAACAAATGTCTAGGTCCTGTGATGAATTCTCTGTGGTTCTACCTAGATTCAATGTTGCCACTCTTGAGAACATTCCCATGACTGAAGTTGATAAATCCGGGAAAGTAGGTGGGTCGCAACTTATCTTATCATCACAATCCGCTAAAAATCCGCGTGAGGTTAACCACGGTAACATCCAAGTAGAGGATGTTGAGCGGGTCTCTCTGATTACAGGAGGCGCATCTCCCCCTCATTCCTGAGATCCCTACGCTTTTACCTGCTAACATTTCTGCATACCATTTGCTGAAGAAGCTGATTGTCACTCCTATCTAGTTTGACCAGGAAGCAACTTTCGAGAATCAGCTGCGTGTTTCACAGTTTATCACGCAACTCTTTCTCCATGCCGCCGTAGACTTGCGTCGCACGTCCAACTCAACGGCAACTGGCTTTTGGGAAAAGGCTCAAGCTACTGTAAAGCTATTTCAAGAGGTTAGAAAGCGCACAGTTGCTTTCACTGTTAACCGCCATAAAGGCATCTCTAGATAATCTTGTGATATATTTGCGCTCATGCGGTTCTACAATTGGTATATATAAGCATCGGGGGAAAAAGGCGCAATTATGTCAGGAAGTGGAACAAAGCGTTCTTCAGCACGGCGAAAGACAACTTGTGTGTGTAACAGATGCTAGGTTTCTCTCGACCCTGGTCGACTAACTGGGATATCAAAAAAAAAAGGAAGATACTTAAGAGGGTCGAGGGTAAACGGAACGGTTTGCCTGACGTGCAGTGCCGAATTGCTCCAAAAGCGGAAGAGGTGTCCCACGACAAGACGCGAAATCAGCGATCTAACTGGAGCGAAGAAACACCACTACAACAGAGCAGGGATGTTTAATTGCATTGCGGCAGCTTATAACGATCCTGATCTTTCATCGCCCTAGTCCTGCTTTCCCCCGTAGCGTTCTCATCTGCCCCTCCCGTCTAAGCATTCACGATGCCCGACTGGAAATCAGCCGCTGAGCTCGAGAAAGATGCAGTGGCATTTGGCAAACTTGTTCATGCTCTGTTGGGATTATACGCGTGCGTTCAATTATATACTTCCACAACAACCCTAACCACGATCATAAATATATTAGATATGAATGGTTTCTGACTCTTGATTTTGACCTGGATTTTCTGCGGGGGAAGAGAAGGTTCCGGTGGCCAATGGTGTGCATATATCTCCTCAAACTTACCGTTTTTAACGCATAGTCATTTAGATTTTCTATTTCTCCAACAGATATCTTCTCCTTTTCGCGCTGATAGGCATGTAAGGGATTACGGCTTTCTTCGGCTATCGTCTCGCTGACGGTCTTTGACAATGACAAGCGTGATTTCTTTGGACGTCACTTCGGAGGTTCACTGTCAGGTGCTCTATACTTTTAACCAGATCGCAGGAAACGCTGCTATGGGGCTGGCGAGTATCAATCTTTCTATCCGAACGTTTGTTGCGTCCTTCATCATTTTTCGCTGGTAATTGAACTGCGTTTAAGCATGGCGATATGGTCACAAAATAAATATATTGTTGGCTTCCTCGTTCTTATGATCTTTGGACATTGGTCGTTGATTCTACAAGGCAAGGATTCTAATTGCAACTTTCTGTTGTTTTCTGATTTTTCATCTTCATCAGGAGTCCAACTTCGAGCAACCTGGGTTGATAGTGTTGGATGCGTTATCACCCAGACTAACAACACCGTCCTTGCAGCGACCTTCATTTATTCGATGTGCTTCGATTTCATCGTTCTCCTCTTGAGCACCTACAAACTCATTGGCGTCAACTGCAAGACAGTAAATTTTGTCGGTCAAAGTCACCTTGTGCAAATGTTATTTGAGGATGGACTAATCTTCTTTATGATTGCGTGAGTCAAGATCGCAGCGTACCTATCGCATAACACTCATGTTTCTTTTTAGCTTCCTTGTTAACCTATGCGCGACGACGTTAATTTTAAACAATCTCAACCAGGTCATGACGATTATTTTTAACGTGCCGGCAGTCGTCGCCGCCTCCGTTTGTTCTTTTATATCTCCCATGCTCCCATAGCTGCTCTGACCAGACCATCGCTTCAGATTGTCGCCTGCCGAGCAGTTCGTCGGTTAACAAACTTCGGCCTCACAGGCGGTCTCGAAGTTTAGTAGGTATCTTCCTCTTGCTTACTACGCATCTCAATTATAAATATTTTTATTGCAGTGGATCGTCGAGCGCAGTCAGTGGTGCGGCTGGAACAAGAAGTATTCAGCCCACTATCGACCATCGTAAAAGTGGTCTGAAGTCAGGCGTCCATGTTCAAGTGCGCGTCCGTGCAATTTACCAGAGTTCATTGACTCACTCGACCACAGATGGAGACATTCACTCATAAAGAAAGCTCTCTCACCTTCGCCAAGCAGAAGTATCGGACCGGTAGCGAAACCGACGTCGAGCCTGAGCTCGACATCGAAGCCAAAGGAAGTCTGTAACTTGACCCTTTTCCCACACGCTCAAAATTGCCCAATCATCCTACCTAGAGAAATGTATGGATAAAAATTAATTCAATTAGTAACTGGACTATTTGACATTCAAATACCGAAGATTCGCTTTCGCCTGCCTTTCCTTGAAAATAAATTTATCCCTTACTGCGTAGTACGCGTACATCGGCGGTTGAACTGTAGCGTATTCATCAATCTAGCCCAGATTTGGCCCTTGTGGGACTAGAGTCCTTGAAATCGGGGATGCGGAAAATGCGGGCCGTCTGACCAACGCGGGGAAACTCCGGAGCAGGGTTGTTGAACGTTGAACATTGAACGTTGAGCCCGTCCATCGTCAATCGGACGTTGAATACTTTACGCAAGAACACGAATCTCTTCTCGCTGAAAAGAATTCACAACTCAACATATTCAGAACCAGGGGATATTTTGAAAAGTACAAGCCAATCAGTATCGTCAAAAAGGAAAAAAGGGGAGCGCTCATTTTCAAAAATTTCAAATCTCTCAATGTGAGGCGAGATGTCTACTTTTAGGAGTTCAGGACAGCGGAAGTATGAGTAAAATTACACTCAACACGCTCCTGACCTTCGGGTGCCGATGAGTCTAGAAAAGCGAAATCCATTTGTGTGATAGAGAGGCGCATCGTGGTGAGATAAATTGATAGTTCTCCTAAGGAGAGTCGAGCCGGCCAATTCAACTGCGCGTTAGCGAAGACCGCATGAGATTTGCATGAGATACATATACGTATGCAAAAGAAATTGGGGATAAAACTCGAATATACATATGCGACACTCTGACATAGAATTAGTAAGCTAACGCAGGTGAAACGTAAATAATATAGAAGTGTTCTTTGAGTGTTCTTGGAAGTTTTCCCTTTACATAACTGTATCAACGAAAGGCTTCGAACGGATTTACTCACACTGGCATCGTAAATAAAGCTTGAATAAAAATAATTACTCTCTCTTCAAGCCGTAAAACCCAGTGAAAACCGGCTCTGTTCTCAGCCGCAAGTATCTGCGGATTCCCGGCAGATATCGGAGATCGTCGGCAGAGCAGAAAGGCGCTGGTAGACTGGGATTTCGTCCCTTTTGCGGATTTTTTTCCGCGAGGCTCCGCCTTGAAAGTCACCATTTTGATACAAATGGCCGAAATTTCTGCTTAAATCGGTTCCTTTCCGCCTGCACCTGCACTTCGCGGTCGTTGTCTGTAGCTGGTGAATATTTTGTATTGATTCAGAAATGTGCTATATTCCGTTACTATCTGCGATTCCCAGTACTGAAACCATCCCCATCCACATACCCCCGCGCCGCTGATAGTCAGAACGGCTCATAATTCTCATCCACGACCATCCGTCCCTTCGACTGACAAGGCTCTACCCCGAAGCGGCTGTGTATGGGGATGGAACACGGAAGGAAGGATATTAGTTTGCGAGCTAGCGCTAACCTGGACTGAAAAGTTACGCACCTTGGTAAATGCGGCGCCGCCGAGCAGGATTGAGCAAAAATAGGGCGCATATATGCATGATAAATGGTCAGAACTTTATCTAACTGTGCCAAAAAACTACTCACCGAGATGTTATTGTGTGAGAGAACGCGTACGGCCGGCTTGTCTACATGAAGGTGAGGATTTAGTCATTTGAACAACAAGGCACTTACGGCGAATCAAATGCACGATTCCCACCACATCGAACTCCCATGATGATGTACCCTCATTGTTCTGATACGTCCACAAGGGGCTTGCCGAGGGATGCGCGCAGCGCGGAGCGATGTTGGAAGTCCTGCAGTCCTGGAAGACAGAATGAAGGGGAAAGTGGGGGAAGGAAGGAAAGAGAAATGGGAATCATTTGAGGGCATCTGATATATATAATCACCCAGCGTCGACTTGCAAACAGAGTTTTGAATGGAAAGAAAGAATTTTGTTGTAAAACAGGTTGGTGTCGAGTCGAAAAAAAGTAAGTAACGCTGTGGAAAGAAGTCCGTGTTCGGTTGATGCCGAAAATCACAGTCAGGTGCGGATTCTCGCCGATTTTGTCCTCCGCCATCGATATCTGCGGAACGGTGCAGAGCCGGTTTTCACTGGGCGTAAAACGCCGCTCCCAATGTTTCTTGCTCGTTTTTTAGTTTGGCGACAAATTAAATGTTCAAGGCATTCTGTTTGAACTAGTAGCTTCGGTGTCTTCCGGTGTGACATCATCGACATCGCTGGAAAGCAAACAACGTAAAACAAGCGCAAGCTAGGCTAAAACTTCACTGGCATCTTCAAGTTTGCAATCTTTTTTCAATCTCTCCGAACACACTTCTTTGTTAAAATTCATATGGTTTTCTCAAATACCCAAGATTCAAGCGACGATAGAGTCAGGATTAAACCCCGGAAGCGCAGTATCTGAGGGCTCGGACAAACTTTTAAGCGGGGCCCTCACACGGTTTCGGTGCGACTGGACCTCTTTTCCGCTGCGTGGACTTGGAGAGGGTTTTTGGCTTCCTACATGCCAGTGGATACCCTCTGGCGAGACCTCGGTTCTCTTCTCCCCGCCTTGCGCCTATTTTCACACGTCGACTGGTCTTACGTGAGATATCTCCTCCCAATTATTACATTTTTACTGCAAACTTGTCGTCGGTCCAGGTAGACGATTGGTTACGCCTGGATAAATACGCGTGTTGCGCAAGAAGCTTGACGCTAGGAGATGACTCGACGTTTTGAAACTTTCATCGAACCCGTTGCTTTCCGCATTGGGTCAGCTGCGGATTTCAATGTCAATCTTCACCGACGTGTAGAGTTCATTCCTGCTGCCAACCCCTCTTAGCGTCCATTAAAATTGATATCGGTACAGAAAGCGCAGGGTCTGTCTCATGAACAGCCATAATTATCTCACCTCAGTCTTCGTCGCGCCGACAAGCCGCCTTTATCAATAGTCAACTCCTTAACGCCCGTCCTTGAGATGGTATCTTCGCGGCTACACTTTCGTCTTCCCACCTCTTCCCGGCGCTTCCGCGTCCATACGCGTCGAAGGAGAAGGCCCTATCATTCTGCATTGAACGAAATGCCTAGGCATCGTTCGTTCGTTGACGGTCCTCGAATTCATCGTCTATCTGGATCGGACGGTTTTACTAAAATTGGAAGGCTCTTCCACTGCGACATCACGCTTTGGGTTTTGCTCCTCGCGAAATCAATACGCTCCCTTAACATCCACAGTGATCCCGCCACCCAAGCGAGCGAACTTTTTGCCGTCTTTCTAAATCCCAGTCTAGCCGAGCTTGAACACCTCGAATTTACAAAATTTACAATCTCTGCTGGAGAGAATATATTCAAGAGTTTACGTTGTCACCCTCCCTCTTAAAGCTCTCGCCCGAGGAGGCCAAAAGCTTCCTTCGCCAGCCGTCCTCCCGAAATCTGTCCCAAGTTGGAACACCTGCAAATTCATGTGAACAATACTTTTGTTCCCAAACTTCCGGAATCCTGTCGCTACCCCATCCTCACTATTGGAAGCTGTGGTTTCGAAGCGACAATTGATCTGATCGCGACTTCCTCATACCTTCATTGCCCATTTCCTCGTCTCCACACCGTTCAACAGAATGACTCTTACGATATCGAACAACGGGGATATGTGGACCTTCTGCTGTGGGAATTTCAAATCGATACCTACGTGTGTCTGGAGTTGACATGAAACACAAGCTTATTTTTTACAAGTTTCACAATTCAGTATGTCGAGGATTTTTCGGCGGGCTTGGTCGAGTAAAACGCGGAGGTAGGGAGACGTGCGCGATGCGGCCTAGAAGTGTCACTGTCTGGAGAAGCTATTAAGCATGTACATGTGGGGGGGGGAAATTAAGCGAGCCATGCACCTGTCGAAGTTCCTCGATGTCTTCTCTGCGATTGGCTCTTTCCTTCTCAAACTGCCGCTGGAGCTCCTCCCGGGCGCCAGTCTCCTTCTGAAACTGCTGGCGGAGCTCCTCCAGGGCGCCAGCCTCCTTCTCGAGCTGCTGGTGGAGGTCCTCCCGGGCGCGAGTCTCCTCCTTGAGGTCTTCTCTGCGATCGGCGCTCTCCTTCTCAAGCTCCCGGTGGAGCTCCTCCAGGGCGCCAGTCTCTTTCTCAAGGTCCCGCTGGAGCTCCTCTAACGCGTCAGTCTCCTTCTCAAACTCTCGGTGGAGCTCCTTCAGGGCGCCAGTCTCCTTCTCTAGCTCCCGGCGGAGCTGTTCCAGGGCACGCCAGTTGAGCTGCTCACGGGCACCAGTTTCCTGCCTCAAGTCTTCTCGTAGAACCTGAACGAGGCCCACCACTTTGTCCAGATGGTCATTTGTACCGAGATCCACAGTGATTACAGAACTGCCTGTATGTATTCGAGAAATCAGCATGTGGACGAGTGAGTTATTATTATTGGACGATTTGTTTAGCTCACCAGCCACCATGTGTGACGATGCGTTATTTTCCTCCATCAGACCCAAGTTATTTTCCTGCATGCCTATGCGATCCAGCATCTGACGCTGTTTCTGGACGCGGGGCGCAGTGGGAAGGCCTCAGAAATGTAGGTTCGCTCAATTGGCGGTCTTAATCTTCAATATCCCAGTGAATGGGACTGCAGGAATCGAGGTCAACGAAGACACGATGGTGGTAGCTGATCAACTTTCGTTTGGATGACGCAAATGTCTGACCTCGGTCCCGACGATTCAGATGCCTGAGACTTGCCTGCCCCAAGCAAGCAATTCGGATACGCCCTTCCGATACCCCGAGCAACGGTGTAACACTATCGCGGACTTCCTTGCTGATGCGACTGACCTTCTCCTGAACGGGAAGGTCCTTCTGCTCGATGATGTTCTCCACTTCATTTGCCATCGATGTGAGGGATGTTGTGATGCCGGTATACTTCTGCTGAATCTGACGTGGAGCTGTGAGGTAGAAGATTGGAGAGCGGTTCGGAAACTCGAAGCAAATGAGGCGGTTGATGACCGCAGTTTCTGCAGTTCAGAAACGCAATGAATATGGGACTGAGCGGATGAGAAGCGTTAGTGATGCTCAACTGTGCGATGCCAGTTTACCGATAACTGACTGTGCTTGAAGTTGTTCTGCAGAGTAGGTGTGAATTCGACAGCGCCAATGGCCTTGTTGGCAAGTTCGACGTCTGCACGAACGATGAGAGGCGCAAGGCGAAACTGGATAGGCTATACTTTCGTGCGTTGATAGAAAAGGTCATTTAGGGAGTGCGCGTGTAAGAATGGTTGTCAGGGCTTTGTGAATGGTGTCCAGTGAGCTAAGGCTGAGCTAGAGAAGACTCAGACGAGTGGAAGAGCGGCGAGAGCGAAAGCGTGTCAAGATGGTGATTTCTGATGCATCATTCTGAATCTCTGTGGCCGGTTGTGGACGTTGTGGACGGCGGTGAGCTCAGCCCAAGATCAGCGTTCGTTCAGCGTTTGTTCAGCGTCTCAACGCTCAGCGGAAAACCTGGACAAGCAGATAAAAATAGAACAAACCAGATCGATCAAGCATGAAACGTCATCAATCCAGATTGGGTCGTAATTTCAACGTGCCATTTCCTCCCGTTCCCTCCCCTTCTCAACTTTCTATCTATCTCACTTCTCATTCAACTCGATACTCATCTTTCTTGCGGTCCACTGTCGGTATGCTCAACTACTAAACCTGCCGTCCCCGCATCCCCCAGGCAATTGGCTGAATTTGACGCTTGGGAGCTTAGGCCTTAGGGCTCAGCTGCGAGTTACAGTATCGAAGGTGTGGTGGGTTCTCTACGCTGCCGGCGGAGGTACATTACGGTACGTGACTTTGTTGTGGAATCACTCCAGTGTTGAACTTTATACAGGTAGACAGCAGGTTTTTTCCTCCGGTTGGGGTCTGACCCGTTCTTGCAGGCTGATCAGCTCGTAGTGGGGAAGATCGACTCTTAGAGATAGATGCTTTTGACCTCCCCCGATTGGCGCCTTCAGCTTTCCTGCGTTGATAGACGAGTACATCATTCACATCCCCCAATTTCCAAACAACATCGTCATCCTCTTCTCCCTCCACCAACATCGGCTACTCATTCATCTGCCCTCCCACTTCACCTTCGGCCTCCCTGCATCTCCGACTAACCTCCAAAGTCAATGCAGCACACGATTACAATCCAAATGCGGAACACACATGCGCATTCTACATTCCTCACGACAATTGTCCGTCGATAATTGTCGTTCATCCTGTGTCCGTCTGGCTCCAACGCCCCACTCGCACCTACTCCCTTTTCATCTCATTCCGCCTCTGTTTCTCATCCCACGTCACCCAAGCGCCCGAGCCCCTTCATCCACTCATTCAAACGGTTTACCCTCTTCCACCTCTGCCCCTCTCTCCCGCGTTTTTCCACCACGAAAGGTCGATTTTCAGCAACTAACGAACACTTCCTCCGTTCTGGCTTG
>NW_001889925.1:0-14627 GCF_000143565.1 Laccaria bicolor S238N-H82
CACACCAAGAACATGCTTGATGAACATCTCAGTTATGAAGTGGAAAAATCTAGCACCAGCTACAGGATTATTTGCAATTAATTTGTATCTTTCATCATATTCTCTTAACAATGGACTAAACTTTTCCTTAGTATCAGCAAAGTATAATGATATAGGGTGCATGTTATCAGCTGGAGAGAATGTGATGAACCAAGATGGAGCTCCAATGAATGAGATGAGAGACCAGATTTCATTGCGCATATATTTTTTGGTAGTAGTTGAGCCTTGAACTCTTCCTGAAACATGATCCAAGTCTTTAATAAGCTGAAAACACAAGGACTCTTCATCAGTTTCAGGCTTTACTCTCTCTCCATCTTCCATTCTTTGGATCAAGTCACTTAGAACTTCAATATCAACATCCATAAGTCTTTTTGAAATATTGTCAAATTTTGGAGTCTCAGCAAGCAGGTATCCTGAAGATGTACTTTGTTTGATTTGCTCATGATTAAAAGCAATTAATGCAAAGTGAGAATCCTTTTGAAAGCGCTTGTCATGGTACATAAGAAGATGCCTTTTGTGTTTGATTTCAGACAGACGCCCCTTCTGGAAAGTGTTTCCAATTCCTCCAAGGCCATATGGAAAAAACCATGGAAACATCTGAGGAAATAACTAAGGATTATTGTATAATGACTCTGGTTCTTGTGCATGGCCCACAGCTAATATCTTTTTATTTGAAGTCAAATGTTGAAGGGCAATGGCTTTGAGTGCTTTTAAGCTTTTTGTTGAATATTCTTCACCAGTCAATCCATGAACTACAAATGGACACTGGCCAGTTTCAGTTCCAGTCTCCTCTTCTATATCATTAATAGCTGTAGACTCTGGATCTTTGTTTGAAGATGACTCTCTATAATCTACTACAACTGGTGGACTATCCTCAGGATATTCTCTAAGATTTTTATAGGATATTTCCAGATCAAAATAGTCACAGTGGTTTAGTTTAAGCCACTCTAGAGCTGCAGCCACCTTTTTATGTCTTACAAGAAGAGGAGTTCTCTCAAAGTCAGATTTTGTAGGTTTGCAAGGACCAGTATAAATGAAAGCTAAAACTTCATCCATTTCCTCTATTGGAGGAGGCAATATATCATAAATCTTAGGTGTAGGATTAGAAAAAGAGATAGCATTGGCTCTCATTTTATGCATTCCTGAGGATACTCTGACTAGGCATCTATTATGACGAACTCTAGCCACCAAAAGTTGTTCAGCAAATGACAAGTCTAATAATTGAGGTGGAACTTTTCCTATCCATTTGCCATTTGCTAAGGCTAGCAGTGGCATCTTGCCTTTTGATACAGCTTTATAGCAAGTCTGACATATAGAGTCCAAATCACTGTCCAGAACTGGGCCTTCAATATCAGAGAGGGGATCCTTTGAACTTTTGTCTTTCAACTTGGGTAACACCATCTTGAATCAGAATATCCAAGTTCAAGTTCATTTCTGAGAGCTTCTTGAGAGTTGAACTTGGTGTTAATTGACCACAAATTGAACTTCAAAATCTCCAATGATTGGATCTATTCCTCACAGAAATCTGTAATATTTGATGCAGTATTTTTGGGAAGGAGCTGAAGGAGGAAATTCTGGGTTTAGCTTTTTATTTTGATATTTCTTTACTGCTTCCAAGTTTAAAACTTTACATTTTTCTTCATTTTTTTCTTGGTGTTTTTTGACTGCCTCCAAGTGGCTGGCCTTGTATTTCTCTGGGCTTTTTTCCTGGTATTTTTTAACTGCATCCAAGTTGCTGGCCTTATATTTCTCTGGGCTTTTCTCTTGGTGTTTTTTAACTGCCTCCAAGTGGCTGGCCTTATATTTCTCTGGACTTTTTTCTTGGTATTTTTTTGACTTATTTAAATTAATAGCTTTCTTTTTTTCTGTCTTGTCTTTCTCATCTATAAATTCAAATGTTTCTACATATTCTTTACATGATTTACACTTGTGACTTTCAATAATGCTCTGAATTTCTAAGCTTTTTGACTTGGAATGAAGTTTGATGTTATGGCATTGAGCAATAAATTTTAAGTTAGGAATGCTCAAGTGGGAAATGAGCTCTGTAAGGGGCATCTTACAAAGTAAAGTTGGACTTTTGATACTCTTCAATGTATGGACTTCAGATTCAGGTACATAGTCTGAATATTTATACATCCCTCCTGTATTCACCTCATTTATAGCAAATGAAGAAAGCTTCTCAGCTGAGAATATACCTGCAGGGCCACCCCCCAGTATTTCACTTTTAGTTACCAAGTCATTATGTAGATTGAAACTTTGTGTTGGTTTAAACCCTGGAAGCTCCAGCTCCAAAAAGAATACTACAGATAAAGCAAATATCATGATACACAAATTTTTTGTGATTTTTGTTGAGAACTTGAAATACTGCAAAGCTGAGACATGGTGGAATATTATCAAATACACAATGTAATTTGCAAAGTTTAAAATAGTAGAGCATCCACCAATTCTTTTCATAAGAGTAGCAAAGTCATGAGATCTCAATATATTTCTTTTCAATTTCAAATCAAGTTCCTGGCATTTTACTGCAACCAGATCTCTTTGAGAAATGATGGTAAACAATCTGAGAAGAGTCAAAAAAGCTCTAACATATAATTCCAAGAGTGGAGAAGATCTTAGATGCAACCACAACTTATGAAGTTTTAAATCTAAATATTCAGAAAATGTGTAGTCACTTTTACATAGCTCAGGGCTAAGTTCAACACAAGTAGAAAAGCCATCATTTTTCAAAATCAAAGTTTCTGACCATGAGCTTTGTGCATTCCAGTGTAAGGGTGATACTCCTGATGTATGCCTATATATATCATCATATCTCATATTTGGGTAAGCTATGTCTGTTCCCTCAACCATAAATGGAAGAGCATATTTATTGTGCCTTTTTCTCTCAACCATAAATGGAAGAGCATATTTATTGTGCCTCTCAACCATAAATGGAAGAGTATTGAATGCCAAAAGGCCATGCCTCTCAACCATAAATGGAAGAGTATAGAGTGCCAAAAGGCCTTGCCTCTCAACCACAAATGGATGAGTATATAATTTATGTATTTTTCTCTCAACCATGTTGAATGGAAGAGGCTCAACCAAATGGTTGGCTGCCAAAGGGCTCGGATTGAGATCAATCACTATAGAGGGTGCCCAAGGGCTAGGGTTGTAATCAACCTCACTGGAATCAAGGTAGTTGCCAAAACTTCCTTGATCCCAGTGTAAAAGATCTAGAAGATTGCTCAGTCCTGAGTTACATATGATCAAGCTAAGGTCTTACCATAGTTTAAGGAAGAGGTGGCATAGAAATCCATAGGATTTAACTGGCAGAAAGCCAATGATGTGTTTTCTGGGTTAAATATATTAAATTTGAGAATATGCACTAAAAAGGGCAAGTTACATACCTTCTGGGCTCAGAATAGCCAGAGAACAGAGAGTTTGTTGATCTAGAATATAGAAAGATTAGCAGAGTACCTACAGAAATATAGAAATAGGCTTACATGGCCAAAAATGACCAAGTTCAGAGCTAACACCAGTATTTCCAGATCTGAGCATGTTCCAGGTGTTGGAAGAGAATACAGAGGGCATAGAAGTGTAGCAGAGAAGGCCTAGAAGCCATAGCAAAAAGAATTGTAGCAGTAGCATGAGTGGTTGACTCAGAATGGAGTGAACAAGGTGCCAGCAAAGCAAGATGATGGTGGTTCAAGTTCAAAAGGGAAAGTTTACTATTATTTACCAGAAGCTTTGAAGTACCCAGGAAGTTTAGGGCATGTCCACATTCCTTATTTGGGAACTTTTTCCCACAGTACATGAATTATAGCCCCATGTCATACATTTCTAAATGTACTGAAATCATATGACCAGGATGATTTCTTATTGAGAAAAATATATAAAAACATGAATAAATAGGTGTCTTTGCATATATCTCGGGAAAGAAAATAGCTAGTCACATTTTGTGACCACATTGAGAAATATAACAGCATGCTCTATAAAACTGTCCCTAATTTCCTTTTCAGGTCAATTTTCCCACGGTACCAGAAACACAGCCTCTCACTTAGCTTTATTAACAAGAATTGTAGCCCCTTAGCTTAGCTTTACAAATATATATAAATAATGTCACACAGATCATTCCTTATTGAGAAAAACACAAAATACTGAAAAAATTGGACACTTTTTGAAAATAGTCATGTATTTTGACCAATATCTGCATAAGAAAGAAGGCTAGTCAGATGATATAATCACATTTCTGATATTTAATGTTGCTATACTATTGGAGAGGCTGTATTCAGGGTCCAGGATACACTTCCAAATATGGGAATCTGCCCAAATATAGCTAAATTATTGTGTACAAGTTTCTTCACTTTCCAGCTGTTTTCTCTGAGTTGTTTTTTTTTCTGTCTATATTTAGATATGGACCCTGAACACAGCCCCGACAACAGCAAATATCATTCCGATTTTTCTTCCCTTTTTTGGCATATTTTGTAATCATGTTATACAATCTATCTGGCTTTGTTCTATTTTTAGAGATGGACCCTGAACCCTGAACACAGCCCATTCATGATCATGGCAATGGTGAATACCATGCTTATTTTTCACTTATTTTGCACTGCTTCTCAACCTATCTGTTTCCATTTTTCAGACAGCTTTCTATATTTGGATATGGACCCTGAACCCTGAACACAGCCTCTCCAACTTACTAAGCAATATTCTGATTTTCTACACATTTTTGGCCAATTTATTTGCCATTTTTCCTGATTTTATGGCTGCTTCTCTCCTTAAGAGAAAAGGTTCCCGCGGTGATGAAAGGTAAATCAATGAATCAATGAAAAATTTGTCTAAGTCCTCAGTTGATAAAGAATGAGTCTTACTCGTAAACTCGTAAGGACTCATAAAATCAAAGTGTTGAAAAAAAGGAGAACACAGCTGACTCACCAGTTCGACCCCCTTTTGCCCCTCTCGAATCTTAACCATTGACGGTTTCGACGCTCGCACAGCAGCCAGGTCTTCCGGGGTTTCCTCCTGATCGAACTCACCCAACTTATCGCAGTCGTCTTGATCATTATCGACGTTTCGAGCAGGCAGGGTTTGTTTCTTCATGCCTGGCTGGTACCCTACCTGCTTCTTCCAGCCAGGAAGTAACCCACCATCTGTTTTCTTTCCGCACTTCGCACTAGCAGTTTGGTCCCACATATCAACACAATGTCACCACAGTAAAATGTGCACTCACCTCGTCAACCGTCACAACATCCTTGCGTTTGTTTGTTGATACAACAGCGCCAGCGATGGCTGGATTCTGGCAGAGTTCTTGAATATCTTGACGAAACGTTCCACGAGGTGGTGCCTGGAGAGGATGTGTGTCAGAAGGTATGTTGAACAATCTGGTATGTTACCTTGTTCTTTTTGCCCTTTGCGACCTGTTTGCCTTTTACAGAAATTGGTACAGCTTCTTCGTCATCACTTTGGTTCTGTTGCATCACGAAGTCTTCATCGTCTTCTCCTTTGTCTTCCCACTCGCCAACTCCCAAACCATCGCTCTCGCTGTCAACCATCGACTCAGGGGGGATGCCCGTCATGCCATCTGAGACGCCTCCATCTGCATCAACATCAATGGCCATGTTCTCAACTGGTTCTTCGGATCTCATCGACGCGCTTGAGGGTGGACGTGTAACACGGTAAGTAAGTCCTTTCTGGTGGATGACTGGAATCCCTGCTGAGTCGTCCACTAGCGCAGGTGCCATGGCCCCAACTGGTGCTGTCGTCACCTAGCAAATATAAACTGAAGTTAGTATCAGGTAAGCACGGCTTTTTGGTATTTACATACACGGTTGGTAGATGTTGATGACTTATGAAGGTCAGGACGCATAGCTTGACCAGCACTTGCTCGGTCTGCAGCACGGATGCTGTCCTCGAGCTGGGCAATCCGAGCCTTTGTCACGGCTTCCTTAGTCGCTGCGACTGAGGCAGTAGTTGCAACAACGGCAGCTGCTGCCTCGTTATCAGCCTTGACTTGAGCAGAGGTGCGTCGTTTAGTTGTGCTATTGAGAAGGATCTGTGCAGGGTGCTGATTAGCATTTGCGCGCTTAGGACGACTCGCCGACATATTGGAATGTGTTGAATGCGACAGAGGGGAGGGTGGTGAAGGTTGGAAAGAAAATAATCGGGTCTTTCGCTAACCGAAGAAAACAATCGGGTCTTTCGCTACCCGATGGCCGCGTGTCCACCAGGTAAAAAAATTTCCCCTAACCGGATGAAGGGCCGGCCCCACTAACTTAGAGTTTTTTCAGAACTTGGAGTTTTTTTCATTTCAGCCCTTCTCCCCTCATTATCGACCGACGATGCTTCGCATTCGCTGCTCTCATGCTGGTTGCCCACAGTGCTTCAAACGCCAACGGGGCCTCACCTACCACCTCCGCACTGTACACTGAAACTCTAATTGGGTTAATTCTGATGTCCCTTCTGTGGGCGAAGATTTTCACAATTTGGATGGCCTTGGACACGTCTCACCAGGTGCCGAGAGTGTACAACCTTCCTGGTCCCAACCTCCCTCACCTGAGCCGCAACAAGCCCCTCCACCGAGGCCATCACAAAATTTTCATCCGCACCTCACTGGTAAGTCATGACATTTTCTTTCGTTTGCATGGTTCTCACTCCACATAGGTGTCCCCTGTGATTCCGAAGGCAATCCACTTCCTCCTGGTACCCTACCTCTTCCCAGGACAGCTGCACAGCCGACAGATTGGTCGCCGTTCGAGAGTGAAATTCAGTTTCGGACCGCAGATTTCTTGTACTGCCGTGTTGAGATGTCGGCAGGAAACATTGATGAACTTCTAGAGTTATGGGCTTTAGATAAGATGAAATCTGATCAATTGGGTCCCTTCACCTCATACGAGCATATGTACTCCAGCATTGACGCAATCCAGCTTGGTGATGCACCCTGGAAATGTTTTACTGTGAGCTATACCGGGGATGTACAGCCGAGTGATCCCTCTTGGAAGTCAGCGGAGTACGAGGTCTGGTTTCAGGATCCTGAGGTCATCATGACCCAGATGCTCGACAACCCGGAGTTTGATGGCCACTTCGATTACGCACCTTATATTGGTCTTGACAAATCTGGCAAGCGGCGTTGGAGTGACTTCATGTCAGGCAATTATGCTTGGCATCATAGTGTGAGTCCAGATAATTTACTTCCGAAACTTTTATTGAAGTTTGTCTCATTTTTAGGATAAAATCTATGAAGAGGATCCCACTACAGAAGGAGCGTTGTACTGTCCTATCATTGCAGGCAGTGACAAGACAACCGTCTCTGTCGCAACTGGCCACGTCGAGTACCACCCATTTTACATCTCTGGTGGCAACCTCTTCAACACAGTTTGTCGCGCACACCGTAACGCCGTCGCGCCTGCTGGTTTCTTAGCGATCCCCAAAGGTTTGTAAAATATGACTGCCAATCTTTCGTAACTAATGACATTGCCAGGTGACCGAAAGTATGATAACGACCCCGCCTTTCGCAAGTTCAAGCGGCAGTTGTACCATGACTCGATCGCAGCCATCCTGAAGACATTCCGTCCAGGGATGATCAAACCTGTGGTCCGCCGCTGCCCTGATGGCCATTTTCAGCATGTGATCTATGACCTTGCCGCCTACATCGCCGATTACCCTGAGCAGGTTTACCTTGCCGGAATTGTTCAAAATTGGTGTCCAAAGTGCGTTCATTTTATAGAAACTTGGAGCTTTAATTAAATCCCTAAACAGATGCACGGCTCTTCCAACAAACTTAGATGGGTTGGCGGATAGCCGCTCACGACGATTCACGGAAGGGCTCGTCAATGAGCTCGATTTGAAAAGATTATGGGATGAGTATGGTATTGATGATGACATTACTGTGAGTTTCTCTTGTCTTCAACAAACAAACATCCATTCTTATCACTCTACAGCCGTTTACCTTTCACTTTCCACGTGCCGACATCCACGAAATGCTGTCAGCAGATCTACTTCATCAATTGATCAAGGGTACGTTCAAAGACCATTTAGTCCAATGGGTCGGCGATTACCTCTACCTCGAACACGGCAAAGCTCGGGCTAATGAGATTTTGGATGACATTGACCGCCGGTTGGTACCTTCTTCCTTCCCACTGTCAAGATTGCTCTGAAACCTGTCAAGTATTGCAGCAGCACCATTACTTTCAGGACTTCGCCGCTTTCCGCATGGTCGCCGGTTCAAGCAGTGGACGGGTGATGACTCAAAGGCTCTCATGAAGGTAAAATCTTTTTCGTTAGGTATCGCACCATTACTTAAAACAAAAATAGGTTTACCTTCCAGCCATCTCGGGATATGTACCCCCCGAAATGGTGCAGTGTATCAGCGCATTTTTGGATGCCTGCTACATTGCCCGTCGAGCTGACATCACTCAAGAATCACTCGCCGCACTCCAAACGGCCATTGAGAGGTTTCACACGCACCGTGAAATTTTCCGTACATGCGGTGTTCAACCCACTGGCTTCAACCTCCCCCAACAGCACTCTCTTGTCCACCTCATCCACCAAATCCAGGAGTTTGGTGCTCCTGGCGGGCTATGCTCATCAATCACTGAATCCCACCACATTACCGCTGTCAAACGGCCTTGGCGTCGTTCAAACCGCTACGAAGGATTGGGGCAGATGCTGCTTACCAATCAGCGGCTGGACAAGCTCCTTCGAGCACGCACGGATTTCGTCGAGCGTCGGATGCTTCCCCCTTCCCATTTGCCACCTCCAAAACCTATCATACCCCTCGGCGACGATGACGAGGACACTGGCATCATCGACGAGTATGTGACTGGGAATGTTGCACTGGCAAGAACCCGAAGTAAGTTTTTTTTCAATCTCTACTACTTTGCTGTCACTAATCCATACTTTCTAGTACGAGCTTATCCACGCATCTTACTACGTTAACAAATATGCAGATCATCATTCTCACAAGATTTGCTTCTAACACTACCATTGTAATAACTCCTTTAGCTTGTAGAAATTTACCTTGATTTGAGGTTTTGGCTGAATTGGGGTTGTCGTCAAAATTTGGCCTGGGTTGGGATTGAACTTGGGAGGGTTGGCAGATTTTTTCGTGTTTGGCAAGCAGCTCAAACGCGCCAAACCTCACAAGCGCCGCCAAACAATGTGCTATCTTGCTGATGGGGAGGAGGGCTTTATTCGTTACCAAGGCCAAAACCCTCGAGAGGGTATCCAGAACGCTGCCGACAGACTCACTGAAATATGGGATGAGGAGAAAGAGAAATATGTATCCATTCCCGAAGGGTACACTGCCCCTCACGACCCCCAAGATTATATTGATGCCCTAAACTGGGAGATTGCAGAGGCTGAAACAACTTGCCATGCTGAGCTCGCCAGTGCCACTCAAAGGGCTAAGCGCAGGGGAGGTGAGGACTGGGAAGCCCCCGATCCTATGATAGAAAGTGACTTGAGTGGCTCAGACTATGAAGAAACTCAGCGCGACAAGGAGACAGAGAGGGCTCGGCTCAGGTCGAGGGGAAAGCCTGCAACGGACACGGAGGAGGAGGATGAAGAAGAAGATCGCGAGATGCAGCGCGAATTGCAGGAAGAGATGAATTCGAAGGCATCTGGACGTTCCAAAGGTCTCGCGGCAGCTCAAAGTAAGAGGACCAGCTCTGACAACAAAAAAACTTCACCGAATCCAACCATTTCACCACCAGCCGGTATCTCTTGGGATGCACTGAAGGCTTCCCTGTCGCCCTCCGAACTCAATGCCTCTGCAGTGTTGAGAAGTTTCAACCTCAACTTGATGCCAGAGGAGCTAATTCCCAAGGTCGACACTGTTTCATCTCAGAAGCCTTCTCTCATGGAGAGTGCGCTGTATCGATTGTTCGGCAGGATTGTATGGCAATACACAGCTCGTCTCGGCCACCTCAATAGCTGTTCTCCTGATTTTGTAATGGAAAAGGCTAATTTATTACAGAAAGAGAAGAGGGCCCCCAATCATTACAATGTATTCAAGACTTTTGCTAGCAGGTCCAAGCCTGACGACGATGATCATGGTATGTATCTCAGTTCAGAAACTTACTATTGCCGCTGATGAAAATGATGAAATCACTATAGAGGGCTTGCAGACGTGGAACAAAAACCTCAATGAGGAGTATAGGAAGCTCATGGAAGGTGCAGACACGAGTGAGGAGAAGGATGAGCGAATGGCGGAAGCATTCAAATTTGTTAAGGAGCAAATTGCTGATGAGGGTACCAGTATTCACGATGCATCTTTGCGCTTTGCGGAGCACCTCAAAACAATTACAGACATGGTACGTGACCATGCCAGTTCAACGCGCTCCACTAATTCTCACTTAGATCACGACCATCAAACGGCGTGATCATTCCTTCGACGTCGCTGGCATACTTGTCTACAGCGGCAAGAATCGCACTGCGCGAAATAAGTCCGGGCTCTTTATGAGCTCTCCTGAACTTCGAGAGCTCTGCAGCAACGAGCAGTGGCCGATCAGCACGATCACGGACATCTTCGTTACTAAAGTCAGGTATGCCCATGCTGTGTTATGATTATTCTCTCCTTTGAACATATTATAGGGTGATGCATGCCGACTGAATGATCAAACAACATATGGCAGGATCCTATACTGATGGAGCGTCCACTGAGCCATCAACGACACCCTCGCAGCTGTGTCAGCCAAGTGCCAGCTCATCCGCAAGGCTCGCTCCGAAGGGTGTGTTGCAGAGGATTGTGTCTGCCCCTCCCATCTCTCAAGATATTTTGCCCAACTCAAATAATCCTCAAAGGCAATTCACACAGATTTTTATTTCTCTGCTAAGTATGTTTTGTAGAATAGTAACTTGTGCAAGAGGGCCATTGCAAGCATGGCAGATACAAGTCCTTTTTATATTCAGGAAGCTACAATGCAGCACCACAACATTCACATTTTTGATTATTTAGGAAACTAGTCATGTGACCACCTCCTGAAAGCCCATCAGATTTATACCCATTAACTATATATATATATAGTATTGCTATTTTACATTGGATAAAGTGTATATTTCCATTTACCTACAGAGAGTACCTACATATACATTGAAAGCAACAATCAGTATTATCCTCCATTTTTCTCTAAATTTTTCCAGTCTTTTATAGTTAATTTCAAGTAGATTACTACATATGGAAAGTTCTCCTGGACTCTGACCATGCTCCCCAATATTGCACAAGCAGTAACTTTCCCTCAATTTCTTATTGCTATTTTTAACTGAAAAAGTGCAAATAACCTCAGTTGAAAATATGCTATGTAACATTGTCATCAATAGTGCACATTGCCCCCCATTTGTTTCTGATTTGTCTTCTATTTTTATTGCTATATTTCCTTTTAGGAAATGTTCATTATTCTACATCATCAAACCATCAATTTTTATGGGAGAATAGTGTTAGAGGTAGTAAAAAAATCCTTGAGAAAAGAGGGTAATAAACTAGTGTTTTTGTAAACTCAGAGGACTCATAACATCATTGCTGACAATGAGCACCATATTCCAATTTTCTCTAATTTTTGTGCTATTTTCTGGCAATTGTTAGATAAATTTTCATTTGAGAAAATGCACCTGGGACCCTTGAAACACCTCCAACATATCTTGTGGATAAGATTCAGACCAATGGACCAGAAGTCAAGTAGTGATTTGTGGTTGGTGGCAGATGTCTCGTCTACAATTAGTGTTCGAAAGTCCGGTTAGGTCCGGTTATTGGGTGCCCAGGGGCTCTAACCGAGACCGAGACCGGTTAGCCTTTGTCCCAAAACCTAAAATAACCTAACCGGACCGCAACTAACCAGTTATGGTCGGTTATTTGCAGTTACTAACCGGTTAGGACCGAAAAACAAAGAATCGGTTATAACAAGGCAAATATGCTCATATGTATCTTGATAGATATTATTTCTGCATATTCTAGCTTTAAAACGAGCCCAAGAACGCTAAAATCGGTGAAGAATTGACATATTTATGCAATTATTATGAGTCCTTATGAGTTTATGAGTAAGACTCATTCTTTATCAGCTGAGGACTTGGGCAAATTTTTCATTGATTCATTCATTCATTTACCTTTCATCACCGCAGGAACCTTTTCCCTTAAACAGAAAAGCAGCTATAAAATCAGGGAAAATAGCAACAAAATCAGCAAAAAATATCTGAAAAATTTGAATATTGCTTAGTAAGTTGGGGAGGCTGTGTTCAGGGTTCAGGGTCAATATCTAAATATAGAAACCAGCTAAAAGTTGCCAGAAAATCAGAAAAAAATACCCAAAAATTAAGAGTGACCTTCTCTGTTGCCATGATGTTGAAGAGGCTGTGTTCAGGGTTCAGGGTCTACATCTAAATATAGAACAAAGTAAAAATGGCTAGAAATTTAGAAAAAAATAAGCAAAGAATAACAACAATATTCTTTGTTATTACAATGTTAAAGGGGCTGTGTTTAGGTTCAGGGTCTATATACAAATATAGAAAATGTATTACATTATAAAATGTGATTATATCATGTGACTAGCATTCTTTCTTATTGAAATCTTGGTTATAATATATGTCTATTTTCAAAAAATGTCCAATTTTTTCAGTATTTTGTATTTTTCTCAATGAGGAATGGTTTGTATGACATCATTTATATATATTTGTAAAGCTAAGCAAAGAGGCTACAATTGTTGTTTATAGAGCTAACTGAGGGGCTGTGCTTCTGGTACCATGGGAATTTTGACCAAAAAAGGAAATTAGCCACAAGTATATAGAGTATGTTGTTACAGATCACAGAATGTAACTAGCTATCTTCTTTTCTCAGATATATGCAAATAAGACTGTGGGAAATTTTTACCATAAACAGAAAAATAGTCATAAGATCAGAAAGAATTGCTAGAAAATTCAACAAAAAAAAAGGCTGAAAAATAAGAATAGTGCCCATGGCTGCCATGATATTGAAGTGGGTATGCTCAGGGTTAAATTTAGAATTCACAGGAAGGACTCATACATGCCATGCAAAGCACTGGCCCACACCCACAAGTCCTTGGAAGTCTACACATTTGAGTGATATTTTAGAGATTTGACCGTAACTTAGTCAAATTTTAAGTGTTTTCGACATTCTCAAGTGCGTTTTGAAGGTGTATAATAGGGCTGGTTATAACCGGTTATTTAATGGTTAGTTAACCGCAAAATAACCGGTTATTCCATTTTCGAAATCAACTAACCCTAACTGCGGTTAGGTTAGTGTTGCGGTTAGGTCTGGTTATTTTCCGGTTATTTTCCGGTTAACTAACCTAACTTTCAAACACTATGTACAATGAACACTGGAATGAATGCTTCCACTACCTATACAAAGTTGCCACCCATCCCCTGGTGCATAACACCATCAACATCAAATGCATTCTCATGTACATGGTAGACATGATCCTGCAGCATTAAAATACAAAGCTGCATGGGAAGACACCACAATGGCTCAACATGGTAAGCAAATGCAAGTGGATCAACACTGTTGTTTTTAACATTTTATCACAGGGCTTCTTCGCCTCATGGACAGCACTGTCATATACGCCTGCACATTGAACTATCCTAAGGATTGAGTGACTGGTTTACAGAAGGCAGAATACAATGTAATCAATTCATGGTGCTTTGCGGGGTAGGCAGATTAATACAATGTAATACAATAAATTGTTAAACAACAATTCAGAAAACGTCTCCTCAATCCTGAAGTAGTAAAAGAGCTGTATATTGTCCAAGGCATAATACTGGGCAAACCTGAGGATATGACCAGGAATGCATATACCAACTAAAAATAACCAAGGGGAATATGTAGGGGGTGCTGCCATCGAACAGACTGGTGTTAAAGGTGTGAAGGGTACTCACTGCTACTCTACTACTTGCACACATGTAGTAGTATCAAAATGAGTCTACACTGAAGGGAATTGAGCCACAGGAAGGTCTTGGGCAGAGTTTAGCATAAGTTCAAAAAACACGAAATTACAAACAGATGTACCTCCACAAAGGGTCAACAGATTCATAAGTGGTTTGTTGGAGCATTTTTGAGATGTGAAGTAGTGTCCAAATGAGTCCACATTGAAAGAAATTGAGCCATAGGAAGGTCATGGGCAGAGTTCACCATAAGTGCAAAAACATGAAAATTACAAACTGACGTACCTCCATGAAGGGATGACGGATTCGTAGATGGCTTGTTGGAGCATTTTTGGGATGTGTAGTAGTATCGAAACGAGTTTACACTGAAGGGAATTGAGCCACAAGAAGGTCCTGGTCATAGTTTATTATAAGTCAAAAAAACATGAAAGTACAAATAGAAGTACCTCCACGAGGGGTTGACAGATTCGCAAACGGTTTCTTGGAGCATTTTCGGGACGTGAAGCACTATCCAAACAAGCCTACATTCAGGGAAATCGAGGCACAGGAAGGTCTTGGGCAGAGTTTAGCAGAAGTGCAAAAACATGAAAGTACAAATAGATGTACCTCCACCAAGAGTTGACGGTTTCATAAACAGTTTGTCGGAGCGTTTTCGGGACGTANAGTAGTATCCAAACAAGTCTTCGTTGATGGAAATCGATGCACAGGAAGGTCTTGGGCAGAGT
>NW_001889925.1:14677-16058 GCF_000143565.1 Laccaria bicolor S238N-H82
ATTCTGGTCCGTTTGGCGTGGGCGTGGGCTCGTTCGGATACCCCCATACTCCTTAAAAACGGTCCATAAAACTACTTTCAAAATGGTTAAGGCCTTGTGGAGGTAAGTCACTTTGTATATTCGCTTTTTTGCAGATATGCTCACAAGCTCCAGTACCTCATTCTGGTCCGTTTGGCGTGCGCGTGGGCTCGTTCAGATACCCCCATACTCCCTGAAAACAGTCCAGAAAACTGCTTTCAAAACGGTTAAGGCCTTGTGGAGGTAAGTCACTTTGTATATTCGCTTTTTTGCACTTATGCTCACAAGCTCTCAGTACCTTAATCTGGACCGTTTGGCGTGTGCGTGGGCTCGTTCGGATAGCCCCAAACTCCCTGAAAACGGACCACCAAACCGTTTGTGAAATGGTTGAGGCCTCGTGGAGGTAGGTCACTTTGTATATTCGCTTTTTTGCACATATCCTCACAAGCTCTCAGTGCCTCATTCTGGTCCGTTTGGCGTGCGCGTGGGCTCGTTCGGATACCCCCAAACTCCATGAAAATGGTCCACAAAACCGCTTTCAAAATGGTTAAGGCCTTGTGGAGGTAGGTCACTTTGTATATTCGCTTTTTTGCACATATGCTCACAAGCTCCAGTACCTTAATCTGGTCCATTTGGCATGCACATGGGCTCGTTTGGATACCCCCAGACTCCCTGAAAACGGTCCACCAAACTGTCTGTGAAATGGTTGAGGCCTCATGGAGGTAAGTCAAATTGTATATTTGCCTTTTTGAATTTATGCTCACAATTGCTCAGCACCTTAATCTCATCTGTTTGGCATGCATGTGGGCTTGTTCGGATACTCCCAAACTCCCTGAATATGATCAACAAAACTGTTTATGAAAAGGTTGAGGCCTTGGTTGATTATTATACATTGAATATAAAGAAATATAATTGAATGGGGTTGATAATACTGTGGAAATGTTGAGGAAGCTTGCAAGAACAGGGCTAGCAAATAATTTGAGTAAAGAGAGAGCAGAGGCATCACTATTCATATGCTTAGGGTGCTAAAAGCAAGTGTTAAGCAAGGATTTGGTAGATTTGACTAGAAAATACAATGAGGAGGATGAGGCATTCAACTGTGGGAAGAAATCATTTTCATGGGAGAAAGTCAAATTTCAGTGTTACCGCGCTGAAAAAAGTCTTGAGATCCCAGGTAATAAACGAGTCTCTTCGTAAACTCAGAGGACTCGTAAAGAGGGTGAAGGTATGCTTACGAGAGGATGACTGTGACAAGAAGTCGAGACGGCGGTGTGCATAGGGAAGCGTTGACAGCGGTGTATGTGAAGGTACGTTGGCAATTCCATGACATTGTGCCGTTTGTTCACGTCGTCAAATCCTACTT
>NW_001889925.1:16108-19796 GCF_000143565.1 Laccaria bicolor S238N-H82
TAGCAGAAGTCAAAAACACGAAAATACAAATAGACGTACCTCCACGAGGGGTTGACGGTTTCGTAAACGGTTTGTCGGAGCATTTTCGGGACGTAAAGTAGTATCCAAACAAGTCTTCATTGATGGAAATCGATGCACAGGAAGGTCTTGGGCAGAGTTTAGCAGAAGTGCAAAAACACGAAAGTACAAATAGACGTACCTCCACGAAGAGTTGATGGTTTCGTAAACGGTTTGTTGGAGCGTTTTCGGGACGTAAAGTAGTATCCAAACGAGTCTTCGTTGAAGGAAATCGAGCACAGGAAGGCCTTGGGCAGAGTTTAGCAGAAGTGCAAAAACACGAAAATACAAATAGACGTACTCCACGAAGAGTTGACGGTTTCGTAAACGGTTTGTCGGAGCGTTTTGGGACGTAAAGTAGTATCCAAACGAGTCTACGTTGATGCGAATCGAGGCACAGGAAGGTCTTGGGCAGAGTTTGGCAGAAGTGCAAAAACACGAAAATACAAATGACATACCTCCACGAAGAGTTGACGGTTTCGTAAACGGTTTGTCGGAGCATTTTGGGACGTAAAGTAGTATCCAAACGAGTCTACGTTGATGGAAATCGAGGCACAGGAAGGCCTTGGGCAGAGTTTAGCAGAAGTGCAAAAACACGAAAATACAAACAAACATACCTCCACGAGGAGTTGACGGATTCGTAAACGGTTTCTTGGAGCGTTTTGGGACGTGAAGTAGTATCCAAACGAGTCTACGTTGAAGCGAATCGAGCCACAGGAAGGTCCTGGGCAGAGGTTGGCATTAGGGCAAAAAGACGAGTCACGGCATTGCCCGAAAATGACGTACTTCCTTTGCGGGCTACCTTCAAAATGCAAGGTAGCCCGCAAGGGAAGTACGTCATTTTCGGAAATTTCCGTGACTCAACTTGTGAGTCATTCCTTTTGATCAGCGGAATATTCACCATTATCCTCACAACTTCTCAGTACCTTCCTGCAGTCCGTTTCGCTTGAGTGTGGACTCGATTCAATACCTACGCATTCCACGAACAAGCTCCACAAAACCGTTTACAAAACGGTCAACTTCCCATGGAGGTAAGTATCACTTTGTATATTCGCATTTTTGCACTCATGCTCACAAGCTCTCAGTACCTTAATCTGGACCGTTTGGCGTGTGCGTGTGCTCGTTCGGATAGCCCCAAGTCCCTGAAACGGGACCACCAACCCGTTGTGAAATGGTTGAGGCTCGTGGGAGGTAGGTCACTTTGTATATTCGCTTTTTTGCACATATCCTCACAAGCTCTCAGTGCCTCATTCTGGTCCGCTTGGCGTGCGCGTGGGCTCGTTCGGATACCCCCAAACTCCATGAAAATGGTCCACAAAACCGCTTTCAAAATGGTTAAGGCCTTGTGGAGGTAAGTCACTTTGTATATTCGCTTTTTTGCACATATGCTCACAAGCTCCAGTACCTTAATCTGGTCCATTTGGCATGCACATGTGCTCGTTTGGATACCCCCAGACTCCCTGAAAACGGTCCACCAAACCGTCTGTGAAATGGTTGAGGCCTCATGGAGGTAAGTCAAATTGTATATTTGCCTTTTTGAATTTATGCTCACAATCGCTCAGCACCTTAATCTCATCTGTTTGGCATGCATGTGGGCTTGTTCGGATACTCCCAAACTCCCTGAATATGATCAACAAAACTGTTTATGAAAAGGTTGAGGCCTTGGTTGATTGTTATACATTGAATATAAAGAAATATAATTGAATGGGGTTGATAATACTGTGGAAATGTTGAGGAAGCTTGCAAGAACAGGGCTAGCAAATAATTTGAGTAAAGAGAGAGCAGAGGCATCACTATTCATATGCTTAGGGTGCTAAAAGCAAGTGTTAAGCAAGGATTTGGTAGATTTGACTAGAAAATACAATGAGGAGGATGAGGCATTCAACTGTGGGAAGAAATCATTTTCGTGGGAGAAAGTCAAATTTCAGCGTTACCGCGCTGAAAAAAGTCTCGAGATCCCAGGTAATAAACGAGTCTCTTCGTAAACTCAGAGGACTCGTAACATGTGCAAGTTCATTACTCATCACGGATCTAGGCGAACATAATGCGGAACACACCACTGTTCCTTGGACGATGTGGCCCAACATGGCATTCAAATTGAAGAAGGTCATCGCCGGGTGGGACTCCGATGTGGTTGATATAGCTTTCTGTAGGGCTTTCGCGTATGGGAAGATCAGTAACAAGCAGTGGTGCCATCTCTCGAGACTCATTCTCGAAGGTGTTCTCACTATCAAAGACTGGACAGCAGGTAAGCGAGCTTTGTTCGCCAATTAACTCGTATGTATTCATGACATTCTTTAGAGCAGAAACAGATTCCTGAAACCGATGCTCGCTTTGGCGAAATTCCTGTCGTTCTCAACTTACGTAGCTTGCCTATGGTGTTTATCAAAGACTCCTCCAACTGGGTGCGCCAGAACTGCAAAATCGACTCAGCAACTCCATATACGCCACACGCTCCCTCTGCTGCTTCCTCTCCTGCTCTTCTTTCATCCAAGAAGTGCACCTACGAGGATCTGTCCCTGGTTACTGAAGAGAATGCAAGGAGAGAGCATCGTAGTGTTTCCACTCCTGCGCAAAATGAGATGGAACCGCCGGCAAAGCGCCAGCGTCATGTTACGTTCTCCTCTCTTCCAACGACCATGTTCTATATGAAACATCGGCAAGAACAGTTATTACAGAAGAGTACAGCTCGTCATTCACCATTCAACCAACCCTCTTCATCGTCATCGAGCCAAGCTACCCTTGCTTCAAAGCCACCTGCAAACCAAGTCACCAAGTCTATCTTAGGAGGTCGTTACAAGGGCAGTGCTGGTCCTAGTAAAAACTCTACTGGTTTCCTGAAAGATTGATCATGCATCGGTTATCCTATGATGAGGCAAGTCTTTTCTTCTTTCCATGTACTTCCACGATACTGATTGATCTCAAGACTGCTTGACTACTAAGCTCTTGAACTCTTCATTTACCTTGGCTTATATAACTTTTGACTTGTTAGCACCTTGAACACTTTCATTACGTACCATAACTGGGGTTTTTTTGGAGGGATCTTTTATTGCCCATAATGCTTCTTTAACTTTTGGACTTTTAACTTCCCTTTAGTTGCGACAATGATATTTCAAAGTTTACTTTACTGATTGTCTTATAGTTACATAGATTACCCTACTTTGGCTTTAAAGTATTCACCATTTCTTACAGACTGAAGATATTATTGTCCTATTTTCATTCCTTCCTCAATAGATTCAACAACTTTCTGAATATATTTAATGTTTGGAATATATACAGGCTTTTAAATCTATAGTTAAATACCCTTCTGAATATATTCAGCCCTATAGATTTTATGTAATTCAAGGACTGAATATTATATAAAAGCTATACATATATTCAGAGAAGGGGTGCTGAATATATCACCCCTCTGAATATATTTAGTCTTTGAATCTATAGAGCTGAATATATTAAATATCCTTCTGTATATATTCAGGGACCTTTGGAATATATACAGTTCTCTAAATATATACAGTTCTTGGGATATATTATGTACCACTCTTCAGAATCTATACAGTATCTTTTCCCATCTATACAACAATCTTTAAATATATTCTAGGGAAAAAGTAAATATATTTAACATCTGTCTAAA
>NW_001889925.1:19846-30399 GCF_000143565.1 Laccaria bicolor S238N-H82
GAGCATTTTGGGACGTGAAGTAGTATCCAAACGAGTCTACGTTGAAGGAAATCGAGGCACAGGAAGGCCTTGGGCAGAGTTTAGCAGAAGTGCAAAAACACGAAAGTACAAACAAACATACCTCCACGAGGAGTGGACGGATTCGTAAACGGTTTCTTGGAGCGTTTTCGGGACGTGAAGAACTATCCAAACGAGTCTACGTTGAAGCGAATCGAGCCACAGGAAGGTCCTGGGCAGAGGTTGGCATTAGGGCAAAAAGACGAGTCACGGCATTGCCCGAAAATGACGTACTTCCTTTGCGGGCTACCTTCAAAATGCAAGGTAGCCCGCAAGGGAAGTACGTCATTTTCGGAAATTTCCGTGACTCAACTTGTGAGTCATTCCTTTTGATCAGCGGAATATTCACCATTATCCTCACAACTTCTCAGTACCTTCCTGCAGTCCGTTTCGCTTGAGTGTGGACTCGATTCAATACCTACGCATTCCACGAACAAGCTCCACAAAACCGTTTACAAAACGGTCAACTTCCCATGGAGGTAAGTATCACTTTGTATATTCGCATTTTTGCACTCATGCTCACAAGCTCTCAGTACCTTAATCTGGACCGTTTGGCGTGTGCGTGGGCTCGTTCGGATAGCCCAAACTCCCTGAAAACGGACCACCAAACCGTTTGTGAAATGGTTGAGGCCTCGTGGAGGTAGGTCACTTTGTATATTCGCTTTTTTGCACATATCCTCACAAGCTCTCAGTGCCTCATTCTGGTCCGTTTGGTGTGCGCGTGGGCTCGTTCGGATACCCCCAAACTCCATGAAAATGGTCCACAAAACCGCTTTCAAAATGGTTAAGGCCTTGTGGAGGTAGGTCACTTTGTATATTCGCTTTTTTGCACACATCCTCACAAGCTCTCAGTGCCTCATTCTGGTCCGTTTGGCGTGCGCGTGGGCTCGTTTGGATACCCCCAGACTCCTTAAAAACGGTCCACTAAAACTACTTTCAAAATGGTTAAGGCCTTGTGGAGGTAAGTCACTTTGTATATTTGCCTTTTTGAATTTATGCTCACAATCGCTCCAGCACCTTAATCTGATCCGTTTGGCATGCGCGTGGGCTTGTTCGGATACTCCCAAACTCCCTGAATATGATCAACAAAACTGTTTATGAAAAGGTTGAGGCCTTGGTTGATTGTTATACATTGAATATAAAGAAATATAATTGAATGGGGTTGATAATACTGTGGAAATCTGGACCGTTTGGCGTGTGCGTGGGCTCGTTCGGATAGCCCAAACTCCCTGAAAACGGACCACCAAACCGTTTGTGAAATGGTTGAGGCCTCGTGGAGGTAGGTCACTTTGTATATTCGCTTTTTTGCACATATCCTCACAAGCTCTCAGTGCCTCATTCTGGTCCGTTTGGCGTGCGCGTGGGCTCGTTCGGATACCCCCAAACTCCATGAAAATGGTCCACAAAACCGCTTTCAAAATGGTTAAGGCCTTGTGGAGGTAGGTCACTTTGTATATTCGCTTTTTTGCACATATGCTCACAAGCTCCAGTACCTTAATCTGGTCCATTTGGCATGCACATGTGCTCGTTTGGATACCCCCAGACTCCCTGAAAACGGTCCACCAAACCGTCTGTGAAATGGTTGAGGCCTCATGGAGGTAAGTCAAATTGTATATTTGCCTTTTTGAATTTATGCTCACAATCGCTCAGCACCTTAATCTCATCTGTTTGGCATGCATGTGGGCTTGTTCGGATACTCCCAAACTCCCTGAATATGATCAACAAAACTGTTTATGAAAAGGTTGAGGCCTTGGTTGATTGTTATACATTGAATATAAAGAAATATAATTGAATGGGGTTGATAATACTGTGGAAATGTTGAGGAAGCTTGCAAGAACAGGGCTAGCAAATAATTTGAGTAAAGAGAGAGCAGAGGCATCACTATTCATATGCTTAGGGTGCTAAAAGCAAGTGTTAAGCAAGGATTTGGTAGATTTGACTAGAAAATACAATGAGGAGGATGAGGCATTCAACTGTGGGAAGAAATCATTTTCATGGGAGAAAGTCAAATTTCAGTGTTACCGCGCTGAAAAAAGTCTTGAGATCCCAGGTAATAAACGAGTCTCTTCGTAAACTCAGAGGACTCGTAAAGAGGGTGAAGGTATGCTTACGAGAGGATGACTGTGACAAGAAGTCGAGACGGCGGTGTGCATAGGGAAGCGTTGACAGCGGTGTATGTGAAGGTACGTTGGCAATTCCATGACATTGTGCCGTTTGTTCACGTCGTCAAATCCTACTTTGTAAGGACATACAAAGTTAGTAAGAGAAAACACAAGAGAAGCGTGAAATATACATACAATCGAGACAAAAAGAATATATCTACTTACGACAAATGGAAGCAATTCAGACAAATACGCATTCGCGTCGTGAAGTCCTACATATTCCTGTAAAGACGTATAAAGTTAGTAAAATAGGCACGAGAGATGTATTAAGCCGTTGAGCAAACGACGCCAAAATATGACGTGTGCCAAGGATCGTCTGAACCTGTGCTGGGGTTCAGACGATCCTTGGCGCACGTCATAATTTGGCATTGTTGCCCATCCTGACGTCTTTCAACTTGAACAAACAAATCCACCACGCGCGCGGTGGATTCGTTTGCATTTGTTTGAACCAGACGCTGTCATCTCTCAGCAGACGATGCATGACGACAACGACAATGCACGACGACGGAGAACAACGATGCACGACGACAGCGGACAACGATGCACGACGACAGCGGATGATGATGCACGATGACAGCGGACGACGCTGCACGACGACAGCGAACGACGATGCATGACGACGGCAAATGGCTATGGTGAATGACGAGGTATGATGACGGCGAATGAGACATAAAGGTGGAACACGAGGGAGCGGCGAGGTGCCATGTCGCAGTCAGCGACGTGCCAACTGAACGACGAATCACTTCTGTGGGCCCAGGTGAGCAAGAAAGAACCTTCCCCTCCACGTTCTTTCTTTGACGCACAGTCTAGGTGCCATGTAAGCCTTCAGAGAGGTATTTTTCGTTTGTTCGTCAGCACCCTGTTTCTCTAACATTCATTTAATCTGCAGAAACATCGTATTTGCAGCCCTCGCGTTGTCGATGAGGGCTGCAAAGACATCGACTGCGTCAACGGCATTACAGTCAACGGCAACGGCACCCTACGTTACCTACACGACCACCGCAATTCAAGTGAACAACGTGGCGACAACGGACTGTTTCCACTCGCACCTCGTTGCCCTCCTCTCCATCTGCGAAGTTTCTTTTTCCAGGGCTCAAATCTCGCGGTACGATGGCCCCCCAGACGAGCAGACAAGATGGTGTTGAAGAGGTTGGGGATGTGTGGTGCAAAGTTGAAGGAAGGCCGTCGTCCTGCGGTGCGTTTATATGCACCTCATTCAACTAACATCCTAACATCCACCTGATTAGAATCCACTACACGACGTCGAGCTATCCGCTTGCATATCAGTCACCCTTTCCAACACGTTTAGCTGGGTACCCTGTCAACGACATCGAGCCATACGCTTGCGTATCACTCCCTTTTTCTGAAGCGTTTAGCTTGGGGCATCGTGTCGTACGTTCATTCGCACCAAGTTCATCGTCGCCTACGTCAACGGCTTAACCAGCACCCTATGTCTCATCTCAAATTCGTCGCCATTCGCTTGCTTATCACTCCCTCTTTCCAACACGTTACTCCATCAACGACGTCCTTCGTCGCCTGTCAACGATGTCCATACCCTGTGAACGAGTCCGTTCACCTATCACTCTCCCTTTCCAACAACGACACTCCCCCTTTCCAAGATGTTTAGCTCGGGTGTGATGTGAGATGACAGTGTGTTTGGGGAGGGAGTTACATGTTAGTTTTTGATGCTTTTTTTTTCTCAGATCATGTAGTTTCCTCGCGCTGCGTCGAGTAGTCCTGTAGAAGGGACGTACAATACTGGAAATGCAAACTATTAACTAAATCTTTGAGCTCAAGGGCATGATCACTGAAATCAAACAAATGCAAATGAAACCACCGCGCGCGCGGTAGTTTCATTTGTCCCTATTGACGTCGACCTCCCTTCAGCCACCATCTCTTTACTTGAAATCTGCTATGGACTCTGACACTTCCAGTTTGGCTCACATGGTAAACTGTCTGTACTAATTCCACTCTCACTAAAGCAAGCACTCACACTGGTTCACCTCATTCAGGTCCTTCAGAATGCCGTGCTGTCTCACCTGTGTTCTCAGCCTTTCCTTGGGCCACACCACATGTTGTGCACATTCCAAAGCCTTTGACTGACTTCACCGATGTAATGTCACCTCACAAGGTACTTTATTTCTTTGTGGCCTTGGTTGTAACTTATCAGACTGCTTTTAGCACTTCATCAATTCACTAAATCGATTTGAGCGCTTGCTCTTTGCCTTTGATGATAAACTTGCCGTCAATTCTACCGAATTAGCACCACTTCTAGGCTTAGATGTCCTGAAAGCATCCAATGCGGTCACTCTACATCCAACGGCAATGACTGCATCATCAAAGGGGGAGTACAAAACCCTTGCTTCCATTGTTTCTGCATATCGAATGTTTGAGGTCTTGGCTCTTGACTGTGAAATTGGTGGTTTGCAACCTCCCATTCGCCTGCTTTCCCCCTTGTCTTTCAACAAGTCTGAGAAGGATAGTGAAAAGATTGTTGTACGTCGATTTATATATATATTCTGATCTTCAAGCTAATTTTCCTTGCTTGCAGGGGTTTGACAAACTAGAAAATTGGCCCAAAGTTCTGCTTAAGTTCCGGAAACTTATAGGTCAGTCAGGACTACCTCAAATTCCTGACGACCTCCAAGCAGGAAGCAAACACCTTGCACTGCTATGGATGGCAAGCAAGAACAAAGAAAAAGTAGGCTACATTAATGTGGTCGACAACTTTCTTCAAGCCGCTCTGCATCTTTACTACCTCAAGATGACCCAATTCCCAGATGGGTCTCTGCCTGACTATCCTGATATTTTAAATGACTGTCTCCAGTGCGTTAGACTCATGTCACATTGATATCTGATACTCATATCTTTCAGCATCTTCAAAGACGAGACCTCTACAGATGAATTCATCAATGATCAAGAGGAGGGGACTTACTACTTGGAACATCTACGTGATGGAGAGACAGCTTCACACACGCTCCACCAACTTGGGACACCTCTGCAATTAGCACTGCTCCTGACTCCTTTCTATTTGCTCTTTCCATTCCAGATAATTACCAGGTCTTACAATCGTCGACTCGTTCTTGAAGCCTTTGCAGAGTTAACCCCTCGGAAGACACCCCTCGTGCTTAAAATTGAGAGATCCATCTGGTGTTCTCTTATAGCGCTTGCTGATGTGACCATCACGCCTCATGAAGCTTTAACACAACTGGTGTCAAGATTGCCATGGGCCGAGATAGAGGCAGCATCCAACAACCCCCGTGATTGTCAGATGTTTTGCACCCCTTTAGGTGAGAAATGTTAGACTGCTTTTCAAACTTCATTTATTTATTCTTTGTTGTATTTACAGCCCAGCCCTCTTCTTCTTCAACTTGTGTAAGAGGCCATTGCAAGCATGGCAGGAACGAGTCCTCATTTCCAAGGCCATTATTGCCCTAGACTCTAAACAGGGTACCCTAGCATCATCATCAATGTGTAGCATGCTAGTAAGTATCCTACCTATCCTACCTATCTACCCTTTCTACCTCCTGAGACTTGCCTCCATTGATTGACCCATATGCCCACTCTTCATTCTTTGTATCACCACACATTACACTTTATGTAATCACTGTAATTTACCTTGTGTACATAAAGAAATGATATCTTCTTGCCACCACTTGTACCTCTTATATCACTTGGATACTCAAGCCCTACCAATAGCTTTACTTCAAGCTTTGAGAGATCAGCAGTCAGACATCAAAAACTTCATTGTCACAATCTCCACTGGGACTGTTTGTGGAGATCAGAGTATGACAGTGCTGAACAGTCACATTCTATGATTCCGAGCATGCAACTAAGCTGTTTAGACCAACTTGGTGAGTCCTCACACCTTTGATCATTGTAGTCCACTAGGCATTCCAATGACTGTCCCACTACCTGAGCGATCACTATGTCAAGTATTGGTTCCACAATGATAAGAAACATTTCTATGTTTTTCCCAATTTTTGCTCATTTTATAGTAATATGTAGATTGAGTACTATATTAACTAACTGTTGCATAACATTATCACTAACAGTAAAGCAATATCATCCAATTTTCTCTGAAATTTGTGCTATTTTATGACTATTTTCCCATAGATTACCATATTTGGAAGTCCACTATGGACTGTAAACACAATATATAATGTTATTACTACTGGTAAGGACATCCTCCAACCTTTTCTGATTGCTCTACTATTCTTTAGCTATTTTTGGGTTGATACCATTTTTGCAAATAAATCTAGCCTCATAGACTATATATACTTTTGATAAGTAATACATAGTCATGATAAGTTAATTGTTTTACACATTTTATTGTATGACTAATTATTTGTATTTGTTTATAATCAAATGTTATTCTATAGTACCACATATCAGATCTATATATTGTAAAAAAGATCATGTCATTTGAACCAGAATTGGATGAGCTACGTAAAAGCCTTTTTAGGATAGATAAATGACTAATCAGTAGTATGTAAAGACTGGTATATATCTGTTTGGAAGTATTTGGTAGAATTTGTAGATATACTGAAACTTTTTAAACTATGAACATCAATTAAACATCAACAGTGTGGATCATTTTGTTTTTCAAACTATTTATTTGTATTTGTCTTCATTTATTTGGACCAGAGTTGGCAGAGCTGTGGAGAAATCTTTATTTCAGCTCAAAGAGATGACTATGTGATGACATGTGATGAAGGGTATGTATATATTTGGAAGTATTTTGTAGAATCTGTAAACTATGATTATGAGCATAAAGTAGACATTGAAAATGTTGAACATTTTGGATTATGATCTATTTATTTGCATTTGTATACATCCATTATCATTTTAAAACAGTTCTGCAATTAAGGGGTGCATACTGCTCAAAAAAAACCATGTCATTTGGACCAGAGTTCGCAGAGCTACAGAGAATTCTTTACTTTAGCCCCAAAGAGATGAGTAAGCAACAACATGTGATGAAGGGTATATATATATTTGGAAGTATTTGGTAGAATCTATAAATATATTTGTAATATTTTCAAACCATGGTCATACAAACATGATCATGAGTGTCAAAAATACATTGAAAATGTTGAATGTTTTGAATTGTGGACTGTTTATTTGTATTTGTCTACATCCATTGTCATTTTAGAATAGTTCTGCAATTAAGGAGTGCATACCACAAAAAAAAACATGTCATTTGGACCAGAATTGGCAGAACTACAGGTAAATCTTCATTTTCGCTAAAAATGATGACTAAGCGATGGCACACCAAGGAAAATGATGACGCACGAACGTTTCCCGATCACATTGATGGGAAACGTTCATGCATCATTGCAAGGCACAAGAGATCCTCGTGACGTCATCACTGCAGGTCATATTAGCAATTCCAAAGGAAAATACTGTAACTCTGCCAGATCTACCCTGAAGTTCATGCATTTCAATTATGTAAAATTTAGGAGTATGTTTTACATAATTGACATGTCATCACCCAGGTTATACCAACAATTCAGAGAGACAATACTGTAACTCTGTCATATCTACTCCAAATTACATCAATCAAAATGCAGAAAAAAGGTAATATTCCAGAGGATTTAATTACTTAAATTGTAGTATTATGTGTTATATAATAATGAGCAGGATGCATCTGGACTGAAATAGGGCAATAATAACTTACACAGTGCATTGTTGATATGACAATCCATGTTTTGATGAACAGCCAGCAGCCAATTTGTGTAATTTCAAATCTTGCATGCTGCTGATAAACAACCATCAATAACATTGGAATCAAGCTCACATGAAGCATCTATAATTGGAGAAATCTCCCCAAGCTTTGATGGCATATACCCCACCACCCAAAATGATGATGCACAAGAGGCATTTGAAAAATCTGATGTACAACTATAAATATTTGTGATCAATGTCATTTCCAAACAGAATGACATGTGACAATAGGAACCACTGAAACCTCCTGCAAGGTTTTGGCAAAGTACGATCATCATTTGTTTCCCTTCTTCTTGGGGTTTTTTAGATAACAAATTCATGCTCACATCTGATACCACCTATAACACACTTGAGGTAGGAACACACAAAATGCCTTGTCAACTTGACCAGCCCACATGTTGCATCATTGCGTATTTGGTGGGCCAGTTGCAGTTCATATACCATGAGTGCCAGGTGAAATGATTATAAAAGCATTTGGTATATATAATTAAGGAAGAATCATTCGTGGGAATGAGGACCATCACCATCCTTGTCGATGTTGATATAGATGCTCATTCAAAATAATATGACTTATGTTGGGTATATAAAGTGCCTTTAACTGGTGATGACCATTTTGAGCAAGAATCCGTGCCATCACCAGACGGTTCACACGGTCAGTAAGACATTGTAGTGTTGATTACAAAAATGCTAACAGAAGACTACAAACTCTGGATAAAGACTACAAAATCCCTGACCATGGGAAACCATCAATTTTCATGGGAGAAAGGCTAAATTCTGTGTTAGTGCTACTGAAAAAATCCTCAAGTTCCGGGGTAATAAACGAGTCTCTTCGTAAACTCAGAGGACTCGTAACTTCCTACAGTATGCATAATCATGTTGGGCTAGCTGAGTATCTTGTAACTGCTCATTGCTCACTTATGGGTGTTGATCCCAGATCCACCCATTCTTGCCTCCTTCTTCCCTCTTGGCTTCAGCTATGCAAGAAGTTCAGAGTGAATGCTTCACAATAACAGACTGCAAATGTCAGATATTGACTACAAAGTTGGATTATCTCTACAACAGGAGCACTTTACAGTGTAGAGCTACAACTTCCATTTTTTTGACTATTTTTGGTAACTGGTCATGTGACCATCATCCCATTACATGGGCCCTAATAGATAAAATTATTCTTCACTTGGTTTTCTCCAGTTTTTGGTCAAAGTGGATGATATTTTCTTTTTGGTATGGACTCTGAAGGTATTGCCTGACATTCTATATACCATTCAAACTTTTTTTTCAGTTTTTCCACTATTTTCCAGCAATTTTTGGATCTATTACCATATTTGGAATTGTACCCTTGACCCTGACAATGTTACCAAACATTATCACAGCAATGGCCATCCATCATTTTCTTCTGATTTTTTGCCTATTTTCTGGCTATTTTTTGTTATGTTACCATATTTGGAAATAGACTCTGGACCCTGACAATGTTACCCAATGTTATCACTAGCAATAACCACCATTCCCCATTTTTTTCCTATTCTTGACCATATTACTTTATTTGGAACTAGAATCTGGACCCTGACAATGTTACTCAATGTTATCGCTAGCAATAAGCATCATCCTCCATTTTTTTCTGATTTTCTAGCTATTTTCTGGCTACTTTTGGATATATTGCCATATTCAGAACTGGACCCTTGACCCTGACAACATTAACCAATGTTATCACTGCGATGGGCACCATCCCCCATTTTTTCTGATTTTCTAGCCATTTTCTGGCTCTTTTTAGGTCTATATTACTCAATTTGGAACAAGACTCTGGACCCTGACAAGATTACCCAAGGGTATCACCACTATCCTCCATGTTTTTCTGATTTTCTGGCTATTTTCTGGCTATTTTTGGCTATATTACCATATTTGGAAATGTGCCCTGGACCCTGAAAACAACCTCCAACATCATTACCAACAGTAAGCACCACCCCCCAAATTTTCCTGATTTTTGTGCTATTTCATAGCCATTTTACCTTTGAAAAAGTGCACATCTCCTTATTTAGAAATGTACCCTGGACCCTGAAAATGACCTCCAACATCATCACCAACAGTAAGCACCACCCACAATTTTTTCTGATTTTTCTGCTATTTTCTGGCTATTTTTGGCTATATTACCATATTTGGAAATGTGCCCTGGACCCTGAAAACAACCTCCAACATCATTACCAACAGTAAGCACCACCCCCCAATTTTTTCTGATTTTCTGATTTTTCTGCTATTTTATTGCTATTTTACATCTGAAAAAGCGCACATTTCCTTATTTAGAAAGGTGCCCTGGACCCTGAAAGCCACCTCCGATGTCACCACCAACAGTGAGCAACACCCCAAGCTCATCGTCACAAGCAGCAAGCCCTTTACAGCTAATATAATGTATATAGGCTGGATTTGTAAGCATCGGAAATCTCCGAAAATGACATACTTCCCTTGTGGGCTACCTTTGATTTTGAAGGTAGCCCGGAAGGGAAGTACGTCATTTTCGGCTATTTCCAATACTTAGGAAAGTAACTCAATTAGTCATCATTTTTGCGAAAATGAAGATTTCTATGTAGCTCTACCAATTCTGGTCCAAATGACACAGTA
>NW_001889925.1:30521-32255 GCF_000143565.1 Laccaria bicolor S238N-H82
AATTTATGCACGGCACACTCGAAAATGCGAAATCACGAAGAACGACACATTATTACCAGGTGTGTCGCTTCTCACATGATGTGTCCTACTCCTCATCTGTGTGTGTGTGTCTCCTCTTGTATATCCTCGAGTTTAGCATAAGTTCAAAAGACACAAAATTACAAACAGACGTACCTCCACAAAGGGTCAACGGATTCATAAGCAGTTTGTGGGAGTGTTTTCAAGATGTGAAGTAGTGTCCAAATGAGTCTATGTTGAAGGAAATTGAGCCACAGGAAGGTCTTGGGCAGAGTTCACCATGAGGGCAAAAACATGAAAATACAAACTGACGTACCTCCACGAAGGGATGACAGATTCATGGATGGTTTGTTGGAGCATTTTTGGGACGTGTAAGTAGTATCAAAACAAATCTACGCTGAAGGGAATCGAGCCACAAGAAGGTCCTGGGCATAGTTTATTACAAGTCCAAAAAACATGAAATTACAAACAGACGTACCTCCACGAAGGGTTGATGGATTCGTAGACGGTTTGTTGGATCGTTTTCACGATGTGTAGTAGTGTCCAAACGAGTCTACGTTGAAGGAAATCGAGCCACAGGAAGGTCTTGGGTAGAGTAGGGCATAAGTGCAAAAACACAAAATTACAAACTGACGTACCTCCACGAAGGGATGACGGATTCGTAAATGGTTTGTTGGAGCGTCTTCGGGACGTGTAGTAGTATCCAAAAGAGTCTACGTTGAGGGAAATCGAGACACAGGAAGGCCTTGGGCAGAGTTTAGCAGAAGTGCAAAAACACGAAAGTACAAACAGACGTACCTCCACGAAGAGTTGACGGATTCGTAAACGGTTTGTCGGAGCGTTTTCGGGACGTGAAGTAGTATCCAAACGAGTCTACGTTGAGGGAAATCGAGGCACAGGAAGGCCTTGGGCAGAGTTTAGCAGAAGTGCAAAAACACGAAAGTACAAACAGACGTACCTCCACGAAGAGTTGACGGTTTCGTAAACGGTTTGTCGGAGCGTTTTCGGGACATGAAGTAGTATCCAAACGAGTCTACGTTGAGGGAAATCGAGGCACAGGAAGGCCTTGGGCAGAGTTTAGCAGAAGTGCAAAAACACGAAAGTACAAACAGACGTACCTCCACGAGGAGTTGACGGTTTCGTAAACGGTTTGTCGGAGCGTTTTCGGGACGTGAAGTAGTATCCAAACGAGTCTACGTTGAGGGAAATTGAGACACAGGAAGGCCTTGGGCAGAGTTTAGCAGAAGTGCAAAAACACGAAAGTACAAACAGACGTACCTCCACGAAGAGTTGACGGTTTCGTAAACGGTTTGTCGGAGCGTTTTCGGGACATGAAGTAGTATCCAAACGAGTCTACGTTGAGGGAAATCGAGGCACAGGAAGGCCTTGGGCAGAGTTTAGCAGAAGTGCAAAAACACGAAAGTACAAACAGACGTACCTCCACGAGGAGTTGACGGTTTCGTAAACGGTTTGTCGGAGCGTTTTCGGGACGTGAAGTAGTATCCAAACGAGTCTACGTTGAAGCGAATCGAGCCACAGGAAGGTCCTGGGCAGAGGTTGGCATAAGGGCAAAAAGACGAGTCACGGCATTGCCCGAAAAGTTGACGGTTTCGTAGACGGTTTGCCGGAGCGTTTTCGGGACATGAAGTAGTATCCAAACGAGTCTACGTTGAGGGAATTTCGAGGCACAGCTTGTGAGTCGTCCTTTGATGCGAA
>NW_001889925.1:32338-33808 GCF_000143565.1 Laccaria bicolor S238N-H82
CCTTCAAAATCAAAGGTAGCCCGCAACGGAAGTACGTCATTTTCGGATACTTCCGAAAACTCAACATCAACTTCTGCTTGCTAAGTACAAACTCTGTTGTCATCATCTTGGTCAATCCAAACATGACACAGAGCATTCTGTGATGCCACATCCATAGTGTTGTCATCGTCTTGGTTAATTCAAACGCAACACAGAGCATTGTCATCATCTTGGTCAATCCAAATGCAACACACATAATGCCACATCCAAAGCAGGTGGTCTGCTGTGCACTTTGCTGTCTTGCACTCTTCGTCGTCTTGGCCAGTCCAAATGATTTGTGCAATGTATCTATCTACCACATCTTGTCTGTTTTCTGTGCACGCTCATTGTTGTCTTGGCCAGTCCAAACAATTCAAGTGCCACGTCAAAGCGAGTCTCTTCATAAACTCAAAGAACGTGTAATCAGGCAGTGGTCTATATATGGTGATACCATCAAAACAGATCAGAACACATAGATTAAAGTTTTAGATCTCAGTTATCGGATCTTATTCTTTTGACACATCACAGATTCCTATGACGCACAAAACTTTCCCCCATCAAATGATCGGGAAATGTTCGTGTGTCATCATTTTTCTAACCTGCTCATGTGGCTGTGTGTAATTCAGTTTATTGGTGGAATGGTACATTGCTGTCTTGGCTAGTCCAAACACAATGAAAGTTCTCTGTCAATACCCCTTCGATTTTCATGATCTTGAACTCGTTCAGATAGTCCCACGCTCCGTGAAGACGTTCCCCAAAACCGTTTACGAAACGGCCGAGTTCTCGTAGAGCTAGGTCAGTTTCCATTTTCGCTCTTTTGCCCTGTGCTCATAACTCCCCAGGACCTCAATCTGCTCCGTTTTCTGTGGTCGAGGGCTCGTTCAGATACCCCCACGCTCCGTGAAGACGCTCCCCAAAACCATTTACGAAACGGTCAAGGTCTCATCATCAGCAAAAGTTCACGTTCCATGGTAGGCCTAGTATATATTTGGTATATATAGTATGGGCCTACTTACCTAGTATCTCGCTTGTGTGGCTTTGGATGGGGCTTAACAGGCTAGCAATCCCTAGGATGGAACGTGAAAGCCCAGTGAAGCCTAGTATGGAGAGCAAAAGGGTAGTATAACCTAGTATGGTATCTAAGAGGGTGTTATCATCCATTTATGTCGGTTGGTAGCCTATCACCGGCCTAGCATGCTTGTACTACTCCTAGGATAGGATTCAGCTATTTTGGTTGACCAATATTTTTGTTCCGTTCTTTAGTTATATTGACCAAAGTTTAGGACCATGCCTACGGCACTGAACATTGAAAAAGTATTCTAGACATATTGAGAACATACTAACAACTACTATAACTAAATCCATTGTCGTTGTCGTAGTCGGTCATCGTTGTTGTCATCGTTGTAGTTGTCATTCGTGTTATCGTTGGCGGTCATGGTTCGTTCTCGGGGG
>NW_001889925.1:33959-35954 GCF_000143565.1 Laccaria bicolor S238N-H82
CTTATTTCTAGGATTATTGTGAAATGAGAATAGCTATAGGTAAATACAGATAAATAGTCTGAAATTAAATTTTGTAGTCTATCAGCAAACTTTGGTTTCTGTATGCTGAAGTTGAACCCACATAATATCACATGGTTTAAAACAAATACAAACAGTTTCATATACAACACACATATGTAACTTTCACATTCACAACATGTATCCTCACCATACAACCTTATCCAATCCACCACAAATAGTGTTTATCAAGTTGCATCTGTATACGTGTCCTGTTAACTGTTGCCTTCATTGTGGTCTTGGCCAGTCCAAACCCAATGAACTAGAAGGTGTATTCTTTAGAGAGAATACGTGTCCTGTTATTGACTGTTGGTGTCAGCATGGTCTTGGCTAGCCCAAACCTAATATGCATTCTCTTTGTAAACTCAGAGAACTTGTAACAACACACTCAAAGCATTTGGACTGGCCAAGATGACGACAAGCAGATGGCAAAAGTAGAAGGGACAGTCTTTGCAGAAGAGGACACAGGAAACGTGACAATTCGGAAATATCCGAAAATGACGTACTTCCGTTGCAGGCTACCTTCAAAATCAAAGGTAGCCCGCAAGGGAAGTACGTCATTTTCGGATACTTCCGAAAACTCAACGTCAACTTCTGCTTGCTAAGTACAAACTCTGTTGTCATCGTCTTGGTCAATCCAAACATGACACAGAGCATTCTGTGATGCCACATCCATAGTGTTGTCATCGTCTTGGTTAATCCAAACGCAACACAGAGCATTCTGTGATGCCACATTAGCATTGTCATCATCTTGGTCAATCCAAATGCAACACACATAATGACACATCCAAAGCAGGTGGTCTGCTGTGCACTTTGCTGTCTTGCACTCTTCGTTGTCTTGGCCAGTCCAAACGATTTGTGCAATGTATCTATCTACCACATCCTGTCTGTTTTCTTTGCACGCTCATTGTTGTCTTGGCCAGTCCAAACAATTCAAGTGCCACGTCAAAGCGAGTCTCTTCATAAACTCAAAGAACGTGTTACACACGATCAGGCAGTGGTCTATATATGGTGATACCATCAAAACAGATCAGAACACATAGATTAAAGTTTTAGATCTCAGTTATCGGATCTTATTCTTTTGACACATCACAGATTCCTATGACGCACGAAACTTTCCCCCATCAAATGATCAGGAAATGTTCGTGTGTCATCATTTTTCTAACCTGCTCATGTGGCTGTGTGTAATTCAGTTTATTGGTGGAATGGTACATTGCTGTCTTGGCTAGTCCAAACACAATGAAAGTTCTCTGTCAATACCCCTTCGATTTTCATGATCTTAAACTCGTTCAGATAGTCCCACACTCCGTGAAGATGCTCCCCAAAACCGTTTACGAAACGGTTGAGGTCTCGTGGAGCTAGGTCAGTTTCCATTTTCGCTCTTTTGCCCTTATGCTCACAACTCCCCAGGACCTCAATCTGCTTCGTTTTCTGTGGTCGAGGGCTCGTTCGGATACCCCCACGCTCAGTGAAGACGCTCCCCAAAACCGTTTACGAAACGGTCAAGGTCTCATGGAGCTAGGTGAGTTTGCATTTTCGTTCTTTTTATGAGTCCTTACGAGTTTACGAGTAAGACTCATTCTTTATCAACTGAGGACTTAGACAAATTTTTCATTGATTCATTGATTTACCTTTCATCACCGCGGGAACCTTTTCTCTTAAGGAGAGAAGCAGCCATAAAATCAGGAAAAATGGCAAATAAATTGGCCAAAAATGTGTAGAAAATCAGAATATTGCTTAGTAAGTTGGAGAGGCTGTGTTCAGGGTTCAGGGTCCATATCCAAATATAGAAAGCTGTCTGAAAAATGGAAACAGATAGGTTGAGAAGCAGTGCAAAATAAGTGAAAAATAAGCATGGTATTCACCATTGCCATGATCATGAATGGGCTGTGTTCAGGGTTCAGGGTCCATCTCTAAAAATAGAACAAAGCCAGATAG
>NW_001889925.1:36004-41434 GCF_000143565.1 Laccaria bicolor S238N-H82
CTACACACCCCACGAACAAGCTCCATGAAACCGTTCACAAAATGGTCAACCTCCCATCGAGGTAAGTAGGTTTGTATTTCTGCTTTTTTGCCTTATGCTCACCAATTGTTCTGTGGTCCATTTCACATGGGCGTGGACTCAATTCAATACCTACGCACTCCACAAACATGCTCCACAAAGCCATTTACAAAATGGTTGAGTTCCCATCCAGGTAAGTAGGTTTGTATTTTCGCTTTTTTGCCTTATGCTCACCAACTGCTCAGTACATTCCTGTGGCCTGTTTCACTAGAGCATGGGCTCATTTGCACAAGTTGTCAGGACCTTAATTGTTGTACCTTCAATGTAAACAAGTTGAGTTGCATGAACATGAAAATAGAGGCAATGCATTCATTCATCAGAGTCTGGAAGCCAAATAGAGCAATATATTAGCCACAAGCTACATCAACGACAACCTGGATAGGGCTAAAAGACAGTAATAATCAAGGAATGGTCAAGTAGACTAGGAAAGTCATGTAGGCGAACCAAGCAGATGATTGTGGGAAGAAATCACTTTCGTGGGAGAAAGTCAAATTTCAGCGTTACCACGCTGAAAAAAGTCCTGAGATCCTGGGTAATAAACGAGTCTCTTCGTAAACTCAGAGGACTCATAATGTATGTGTGCTCAACAGGTATGTTTCTTATTAGAAACTCTTCACTTTCTGAATATTCTGGGAAATCAAGGAGTTGCCAAAGTATATTCCAACAAATCATGGTGGCCACCTTACAACATCTTTGACAACAACAATGCATGTGAAAGTTATGGTCACTGGAATGAGATGTTGGAATCAACATATGTTAAACGCTTGCAAGATATTCGTTTGGGTGCAGCTCAACCTCTTACAGTATCAGATTGGAGGAATAAGCTCAAAGGACATAAGGAAACATGGGAACTTAAATCTATGAGGGAACAGCGAGCTACGGCCTTTTTTGATCATGCATAATAGTATACACATGAGCGAAAATCAAAGAGAGTGAGAAGACATCTGAATTTGTGTACATATAGGTCACGTGTTGTTATGAATATAAGCGCTTGTTTGTCCAGTCACGTGAATGTTCAAGTTCAATTGCGTAAGTTTTCCATTCTTCTTTCTTGATCTTACCATCATGCGTACTACACGAGCCATTGCTTTCTTCATTATGCTTCTTATCCTCATCGGCATATCCCTGATTTTCAACGCACATCATTTGCTTGATGACTCCTGTCATCACTTCAAACCATATATAGAGATTGGAAACAATCTGAGCCTTTTGGCATTTTTTGCCCAACCAGCTGCGTTGGTTGAGAGGCACGGCCTTTTGGCACTTGATACTCGACCAGCTACCTTGGTTGAGAGGCATGGCCTATTGGCACCAGACTACCATAATCGTAGTCATGATACGGCACATGTCAATGACACATACATTCAATTGCAAGGATTGAATGAGGCACAGATAAAGTACACGTACATTCAATTGCAAGGATTGAATGAGACACACAGAAAGTACAGATACATTTTGCAGGGATTGAATAGAGCACATACGCTTTACACATACCTTCGATCGCAAGGATGGAATGAGATACAAGTTCAATTTACCAATATCACGAAGATTAGAATCACAAATCTATCCAATGCCTTACCATCATTTCCCTCTATATGTTGGATGATACTGAATGCTCTGCTTGAATATGTGCATCTCACAATACCATATATCTTACACACCTGTATACTTGCCTATCTGTGTTCAAACGATACACCTTCTCGGTTGTGTGTGGCCTTATGGTGTCGATTTCAACAGCATTGCATGCTGAAACATGAATACCGTAACTTGATTAAAAAATTATGAGTCCTTACGAGTTTACGAGTAAGACTCATTCTTTATCAACTGAGGACTTAGACAAATTTTTCATTGATTCATTGATTTACCTTTCATCACCGCGGGAACCTTTTCTCTTAAGGAGAGAAGCAGCCATAAAATCAGGAAAAATGGCAAATAAATTGGCCAAAAATGTGTAGAAAATCAGAATATTGCTTAGTAAGTTGGAGAGGCTGTGTTCAGGGTTCAGGGTCCATATCCAAATATAGAAAGCTGTCTGAAAAATGGAAACAGATAGGTTGAGAAGCAGTGCAAAATAAGTGAAAAATAAGCATGGTATTCACCATTGCCATGATCATGAATGGGCTGTGTTCAGGGTTCAGGGTCCATCTCTAAAAATAGAACAAAGCCAGATAGATTGTATAACATGATTACAAAATATGCCAAAAAAGGGAAGAAAAATCGGAATGATATTTGCTGTTGTCATGATATTGAAGGGGCTGTGTTCAGGGTCCATATCTAAATATAGACAGAAAAGAAAACAACTCAGAGAAAACAGCTGGAAAGTGAAGAAACTTGTACACAATAATTTAGCTATATTTGGGCAGATTCCCATATTTGGAAGTGTATCCTGGACCCTGAATACAGCCTCTCCAATAGTGTAGCAACATTAAATATCAGAAATGTGATTATATCATCTGACTAGCCTTCTTTCTTATGCAGATATTGGTCAAAATACATGACTATTTTCAAAAAGTGTCCAATTTTTTCAGTATTTTGTGTTTTTCTCAATAAGGAATGATCTGTGTGACATTATTTATATATATTTGTAAAGCTAAGCAAAGGGGCTACAATTCTTGTTAATAAAGCTAAGTGAGAGGCAGTGTTTCTGGTACCGTGGGAAAATTGACCTGAAAAGGAAATTAGGGACAGTTTTATAGAGCATGCTGTTATATTTCTCAATGTGGTCACAAAATGTGACTAGCTATTTTCTTTCCTGAGATATATGCAAAGACACCTATTTATTCATGTTTTTATATATTTTTCTCAATAAGAAATCATCCTGGTCATATGATTTCAGTACATTTAGAAATGTATGACATGGGGCTATAATTCATGTACTGTGGGAAAAAGTTCCCAAATAAGGAATGTGGACATGCCCTAAACTTCCTGGGTACTTCAAAGCTTCTGGTAAATAATAGTAAACTTTCCCTTTTGAACTTGAACCACCATCATCTTGCTTTGCTGGCACCTTGTTCACTCCATTCTGAGTCAACCACTCATGCTACTGCTACAATTCTTTTTGCTATGGCTTCTAGGCCTTCTCTGCTACACTTCTATGCCCTCTGTATTCTCTTCCAACACCTGGAACATGCTCAGATCTGGGAATACTGGTGTTAGCTCTGAACTGGTCATTTTGGGCCATGTAAGCCTATTTCTATATTTCTGTAGGTACTCTGCTAATCTTTCTATATTCTAGATCAACAAACTCCCTGTTCTCTGGCTATTCTGAGCCCAGAAGGTATGTAACTTGCCCTTTTTAGTGCATATTCTCAAATTTAATATATTTAACCCAGAAAACACATCATTGGCTTTCTGCCAGTTAAATCCTATGGATTTCTATGCCACCTCTTCCTTAAACTATGGTAAGACCTTAGCTTGATCATATGTAACTCAGGACTGAGCAATCTTCTAGATCTTTTACACTGGGATCAAGGAAGTTTTGGCAACTACCTTGATTCCAGTGAGGTTGATTACAACCCTAGCCCTTGGGCACCCTCTATAGTGATTGATCTCAATCCGAGCCCTTTGGCAGCCAACCATTTGGTTGAGCCTCTTCCATTCAACATGGTTGAGAGAAAAATACATAAATTATATACTCATCCATTTGTGGTTGAGAGGCAAGGCCTTTTGGCACTCTATACTCTTCCATTTATGGTTGAGAGGCATGGCCTTTTGGCATTCAATACTCTTCCATTTATGGTTGAGAGGCACAATAAATATGCTCTTCCATTTATGGTTGAGAGAAAAAGGCACAATAAATATGCTCTTCCATTTATGGTTGAGGGAACAGACATAGCTTACCCAAATATGAGATATGATGATATATATAGGCATACATCAGGAGTATCACCCTTACACTGGAATGCACAAAGCTCATGGTCAGAAACTTTGATTTTGAAAAATGATGGCTTTTCTACTTGTGTTGAACTTAGCCCTGAGCTATGTAAAAGTGACTACACATTTTCTGAATATTTAGATTTAAAACTTCATAAGTTGTGGTTGCATCTAAGATGTTCTCCACTCTTGGAATTATATGTTAGAGCTTTTTTGACTCTTCTCAGATTGTTTACCATCATTTCTCAAAGAGATCTGGTTGCAGTAAAATGCCAGGAACTTGATTTGAAATTGAAAAGAAATATATTGAGATCTCATGACTTTGCTACTCTTATGAAAAGAATTGGTGGATGCTCTACTATTTTAAACTTTGCAAATTACATTGTGTATTTGATAATATTCCACCATGTCTCAGCTTTGCAGTATTTCAAGTTCTCAACAAAAATCACAAAAAATTTGTGTATCATGATATTTGCTTTATCTGTAGTATTCTTTTTGGAGCTGGAGCTTCCAGGGTTTAAACCAACACAAAGTTTCAATCCACATAATGACTTGGTAACTAAAAGTGAAATACTGGGGGGTGGCCCTGCAGGTATATTCTCAGCTGAGAAGCTTTCTTCATTTGCTATAAATGAGGTGAATACAGGAGGGATGTATAAATATTCAGACTATGTACCTGAATCTGAAGTCCATACATTGAAGAGTATCAAAAGTCCAACTTTACTTTGTAAGATGCNCCTTACAGAGCTCATTTCCCACTTGAGCATTCCTAACTTAAAATTTATTGCTCAATGCCATAACATCAAACTTCATTCCAAGTCAAAAAGCTTAGAAATTCAGAGCATTATTGAAAGTCACAAGTGTAAATCATGTAAAGAATATGTAGAAATATTTGAATTTATAGATGAGAAAGACAAGACAGAAAAAAAGAAAGCTATTAATTTAAATAAGTCAAAAAAATACCAAGAAAAAAGTCCAGAGAAATATAAGGCCAGCCACTTGGAGGCAGTTAAAAAACACCAAGAGAAAAGCCCAGAGAAATATAAGGCCAGCAACTTGGATGCAGTTAAAAAATACCAGGAAAAAAGCCCAGAGAAATACAAGGCCAGCCACTTGGAGGCAGTCAAAAAACACCAAGAAAAAAATGAAGAAAAATGTAAAGTTTTAAACTTGGAAGCAGTAAAGAAATATCAAAATAAAAGCTTAAACCCAGAATTTCCTCCTTCAGCTCCTTCCCAAAAATTACTGCATCAGATATTTACAGATTTCTGTGAAGATATAGATCCAAATCAATTTGAGGAGTCTGGATGTGCAGTTTGTGGTCAGTTAACACCAAGTTCAACTCTCAAGAAGCTCTCAGAAATGAACTTGAACTTGGATATTCTGATTCAAGATGGTGTTACCCAAGTTGAAAGACAAAGTTCAAAGGATCCCCTCTCTGATATTGAAGGCCCAGTTCTGGACAGTGATTTGGACTCT
>NW_001889925.1:41484-56152 GCF_000143565.1 Laccaria bicolor S238N-H82
TCTGGTAAATTTCTGTATATGGCACTCAGCATTTGTGCAACTGAAAAATAGCAATTAAATGGCAGAAAAAATGGAAAACAATTGAAGAATGGTGCTAACTGTTGATGTTGATGTTAGGAATGTTTCAAGGGTCCCAGGTGCATTTCCTTATATGGAAATTTATTCAACAATTGCAGAAAATAACACGAAAATCAGAGAAAGTTGGAATATGGTGCTCATTGTTAGCAATGATGTTATGAGTCCTCTGAGTTTATAAAGACACTAGTTTGTTACTCTCTGATCTCAAGGATTTTTTCAGTACTTCTAACACTGAATCTTGCCTTTCTTCCCATAAGATTTGATGGTTTGATGATGTTGTCAAACATTTTTTGGAAGGGAAAAATAGTGATAAAAACAGAAGACAAATCAGGAACAAATGGGGGAGAATATGCATTGTTGATGACAATGTTGGGGACCATTTTCAGAGTACATGGCATATTTTCAACTGAGGTAATGTGCACTTTTTGAATCAAAAAATGGCAATATAATAGTAGAAAAATCAGAAAGAAATTGAAGGAAGATGCTCACTGTTTGTGCAATACTGGGGAGCATGTTCAGGGTCCAGAAGAAAATTCCATACATAATAATCTAGTTAAAAATGGCTATAAAGGACTGGAAAAAATTAGTGAAAAATGGAGCATAGTACTTATTGTTGCTTTCAAGGTAGGGACTCTCTGTAAGGTCCAGTATTTTATATACATGGAAATATACAATTTGTCCAATAAAAAATAGCAATAATATATATATATAATGGGTATAGATCTGATGGGCTTTCAGGAGGTGGTCACATGACCAGTTTCCTAAATAATCAAAAATGTGAATGCTGTGGTGCTGCATTGTGGCTTCCTGAATATAAAAAGGACTCGTATCTGCCATGCTTGCAATGGCCCTCTTACACAAGTGCAGTTAATGCATATATCACGACACGAATTGAGGGCATTCTAACCTCATTTTCAATTGATCCACACAAGCTTCTGGAAGGCATGGAGACCTGTGGTGCGTTTGTTGGGGGGTCTGTTGCCCTTCTTGCAGTGCTGGCAAATGTCGACAGTTTTGCCCCAAATGATCTAGATATATATGTACCAGAAGCTCATGCTGAAACCTTGGCCAAGCGCATTTTATCCAGGTTCAAATCTGTTGGCGGTCACTTGCCAATCTATGATTTGAATCCTGCTATCACTCACGTTGAATGGTACACTTCCAATTTCCATCCCCTCATTCATGTCAACATTATCGCCACCAAATCCACGTCACCCTTGGAGGCCCTATTCCATTCTGGTGCATCCATTACCATGAACGCTATAACTGGGCGAGGAATTTTCACTGCTTATGCTGATCTAAAAGCCCGTAAAATCAGCTTGCTACCTTTCAGTTTATCCCTGCCCACCGCCAAACTCTTTCGTGCAGTGAGAAACAGATCATCTTTGCCCCAGGATGAGGCACATACCATTCTCGTTCACTTTGGAATTTCAGTACCAGTTACAGCATTGCCTTGGGAGTTGATGGAACTTCTCGTTAAAAAGTATAAATCGAGAGTTGGGGTTACCTTTATCCGTGATCTAGCAGCGATCAAGGACCATACCTGTGGAGAGGATCCTTCTTGCAGCTTTACCCTGAGGACTTCCACTGATTCAGGATGCGCCTTCTTCCCCTTCAGACCGCTTTCACCTCTTCCTACTTTGACGCTCGCCATGCCCATCACTCCTGTCATGCCCAAAGTAGTAGAAAATCCGATCCGCTGGAGTGTGGTTACTCCAAAGCTTATCTCATGGTGTGTCGGTGGCTGTAGATGTGCTGGTGACGGCGTTAAACTCCCTAGCCTAGTGTCTAGCCTCCCAGCCGATTATGTGTTGTAGATAGATTGTGTGTCACATTATTTATAATTGTTTGCATCCAAAAAAATGCTTTCATCCTCGTACACAGTTTACGGATTTTCAGATTATAAGTTTAGTGGCACTATCATTGCAGGCACCTTGAAGTACAAATATGGTATAGTTTCTCTAATACCCTTGTTTTTCACACCCCTTTCGATCTTTTAAACAGTCTTGGACTCGATCTAATGCACATTCTACGCTTCCCTCAGAGATTCTCTTATTACAGGGTCTAGCACTTCTGGCGTTTTTACAAATTCAGGGTTTCGGGTCCCCACCTCCTTGATATCCTTCTTTGTTTCATCTATATCCTTTATATACAAATTAAATTCTGTGTCATATAAATGAGGATTGATTTTCACTCCTCCTTGTGCATTTACTTACTTTTCCTTCTTCACTTTGACTTCATGGTTTCTACTCGTCGCAAGAAGGCTGTGGTTTCTACGGAGTTCATCAACGACTCTGATGAGTCGGATGGAAATGAGACTTATGAAGAGGAGGGGTATGTTTCTAGGCTGCGCTTTCCTTATTTTCAGTTTGCTCACCAAACTTTATCCAAGTTCGTCTGATGAGGAAGACGGAGAGGACAATGACAACGATGAAGAGGAAGAAGAGGTTGTGTGCGTCACTCATTTTTACTTATATTTGATGCATTTAACTCCATTTTTTGTTTAGTATGAGTGAGCCAGAGATTGTGGAGGTACCCTCCACCCCACGCAAATGTGGAAGACCCCGCAAGATTACTGCTACACCTACCCCATCAAAGTTTGTTATCAATTTTTATATCAGTAAAATCTAACCATTGTGTTCAGAGGGAAAAAGAGAACAATCAATGAGGTCACTGCGTCTGATTCAGAGGCATCTTTCGTTGCGAGGTATGTTCAATTTCATCTCATTATGATTTTTTGTGTCTCATATCAAATTTCAAAGCCCCATACATGACAGTCCAAAGAAACCTAGGGTAGCCCCTTCTACGACTAAGAATCCTCCTGCCACTCCATCCAAAAACACTCCAGCGAAGGCCAAGGTGGCTAACAAGACAAAGACTCCCACCAAGGCCAAGACAACTCTGGCTGTGAGTAACAAGGTGACCTCTCCTAGCAAAGTGGCTTCCACTAAGAAGAGTGAAGTCTACGTCAACTTTTGTCCTTGTAGCCATATAAAATTATTGATTGTATCCTCGCTCTAGCACTGCTTCTAACAATGATAATGAACCGGAATCTGTAGTCAGCGATGATGACCCAAGGTAATTTTCCATGCTATTTCTATGTGGCAATCTCATAACCTTATGTTGTTTAGCGAATCTGGTCATGATTCTCCAACGCCAACAGGAAAAAAGTGGGTTTTATTCTGTTAGATTGCAACCAGATTTAACTTCATTTGCTTTTCACCTTAGAAATAAAGGTCGTCAAGTGATCTTCGACACTTCTGTGTAAGCTTGACTTATTTTTTGAAGTTATTCAGTGCCCATGTTCAATTTTAATCAGGTTGAAGACAAAAGTGAGCATTGAAAAGTTGAAGAAAAAGAAAACTGCTCCAGATGTCTTTGACAAGGATGAGGTCATGTTCGATGGTGACAAGACAGATGACGAGTTTGTGCTTTATTGATTTTTTTTTACTTTCAACCCACGTTAACCCATTATCAGTGAAAAGACCGTTTATTTAGAAGACATTGATCATGATCCTTCCCCTAGGCAATTATTTCTATTCTTTTACTTGAACTTTGTCTTATTTGCAACCCAAGTTATCCGAAGTTGTCTAAATGTGGAGTTGCCGCGTCTGATCTTGTCGACCCTCTTCTTAAGGAGACATATAAGAAGTTGACCAAGCTGCCTAGGCAAGTTATCAATAAGTATAATGCGTCCTCATACATCTTACTTGAACCTTATAAATCTAGCGGCTTGAAATTTATTTCATGGAAGGACAACAACGACCAAGAAGATGATGATGGAAATGGGATGATCCTCTTCTCTAGCATTGGAGGTGTCTACCCCAATATCAATCTGAAGTATGTCTTCTTTTGGATTTTCTCTAACTGAGAGACTCATATTTGCATCTGATTTACAGGTACATTAAAGGATTGGTTGTGTTTGAGAAGGACTATATGTCCAATATTGTCAACCTTTCTCGCATTGATCCATCACTTCTCATCGCCAAGAAGACATCCGGTCAAACAAAGGGTGGGCCTCTCGTGTTCATACGGGATCGCAAGACACCTGCCTTGTGTGTTACGCTTGGAATCATTGTTGATGACCAGCTCATTTCACCTCGTCAACGCGGAGACAAAGAGGTCAAATTTGTCACCGCAAAACTTCTTGCTTATGAGTATGAGCGTATGGTCGCTGTTTTATGCATGACTTTTAAGAGAGAGTCTGTGAGAGTTCAGCTTGCAGATAGCACCCTGACCTTTGCGACACGTGCAGCAGGTAAGCATTTCCTGTCTTCATGTCTGTGTTATAGTACCTGTCTGCTGCCCTCTTATCACATCCACTACTCAACTTATGCCCTTTCATCTCATTACCTCCTAACACACTTCCTTACTCTCAACTTAACCTTCAAACCTTGTATATAAATGTACAAAGATTTGCGTAGCGCGTACGCGTTTCATTTGTGTAAACACGGCGCGTTATTTGGCAAACACAAACTCAACAAACATGGACTTACCAAACACAGGCTTGCCAAACAACACCAGCGCTTCCAGAATCAGTAACCATTATAGTAAAAACTCGAGCCTCACGGAAGGTTCTGTAACCTTCCAATAGACTCTAGAATAACGGATCAGTATATAATATGCTTGTAAACTAGAATAGCAATTCATACTTACTTTACCCCATATCTGTGTGACTTAAAGATCTTGAATAAAGGACTTAGTTAGCTGTCTAAGAAGTACTTGATAAAGCATTAAAGCTATCAACTACTTGATCCGAACTGTTAACGTCCCAGGACTAACGCTTCAGATTGACAGCGTCCCTTTGTCTATCGTTCACGGTGTTACTCACGTGATCTAGGGATAACATCACGCTCGAACTCTGATCTCAGACTCATCTTCATGTTCAAGTAATAAGCACGTGCGTTTATCTTCTATTACTATAACTGACACTTCTGTATTCACAGGAATACACCAACGCGCGAGTCTATGAACTCTAACATTGGTGGACACACTGGGAACTTTCCCTACGATTGTGTAAGTATTGACGTCATCGATATCAAGATCTCAAGATCTCGGTAAAAAACAACAACTTCCATCACCGGCGGAACACGTTGCACCCACATTACCCATCCTATTCCTTACGCCAGATCATCTCTCGATATTCTTTACGTCAGATCATCTTTCGATATTTCAAAGCGATTGATCAATGGACAGTACAAAGAAATCATCTGGTTCGGGGAGAAAGACCAATAACTCGCAATCAAGTGGTATGGTGAAAGGAACAAGCAATGTTGCCACTTCGGGAACAACAAACGCGCCTCGCGGGAAAGAAGTAGCGCTTGAAACTAATACACAGAACACATTTACGCCAGGTACGCCTGATATGCCTGAAGGATTGGATATCCCCGAAACGTCTTCTTTCCAAACAGCTCAGGAACGGAATCAGCAGACGCCTATTCCGGATACAAATGAGCCCAAGAACCCTGACATTGAAGACCTCGTCAAATTAGGAGCGCCTTTCTCCTCTGAGGAGTTCCCCGATTGAGGATCGTACAGGGAGGTACTAGTAAATTTTCCGGCTTGCATGCCTTTCTCCTCCTTCAGGGAATCTATTACCGACACAGGATTCGACAGATCAGAAAAAATCTTTGCGCTCGCCAGTCGTCACCACCAAGCACTACAGTTAGGAGAATCCGCTTTACGTCGTCCGATTTATAGTTCTTATGGAAAGGTCATGTCCCGGAAGACTAGGAAGGATCTGTTCAAAGAGGAAATGGATATTTTAAAGGAGTTGTTATCGAATTTATATTACTTCAACGATGAAGCTAATCAATCTGGGTTTGCCTTACAGAAGATCATTCTGGTTAATCTAAATCGTCGACTCAAGGACCGACGAAGCGAAGCTGAGGAGGACCTAATACTTAATGGAGAAGGTTTTCCTCCCCTGCCAAAATGGGGTCCCGTTGGTAAGGCGGATGAATTTTGGACAGCCAATGACTTTGAAATATTAGGAGCCTGTTACGGCCGAGAAGTCGAAAACTTCCTAGCGTACTTGGCTGAACATCACGACTTCTCGAAGGACAAAAGAAGTCATAAGCAGGATCAACGAATAATCGTAACAAACAACTCACAGAGGAAATCCACCATCAACCCGCCAGTGATCACCGCCATACGTGAACTACAACCAACATTTCTCGAAGGAGAACCGGACAGCATCTCTGGGCACCTAAAGAAACTTGTGGGTGTGGGCCAGTGCTTTGCATGGCATGTATGAGTCCTTTCTGTGGACTCTAAATTTAATATTAGGAAATTGGTCATGTAATCACTTTATGATTTTCTGAGTTTTGTTCTATATTTGCAAATAGACCCTGAGCTCTGAGCCTAGCCATCAATATCATAGCAACAATGTGTGCTATTCTTTTCTTTTCTTCTTTTTTCTTTCTTTTTATAGCAAATTTTCCCAATTTTATAACTATTTTTCTGTTTATGGTAAAATATTCCCACAGTCCTGTTTGCATATATCTCAGGAAAGAGGATGGTTAGTTATATTTTGTGACCTATAATAGCATGCTCTATATATTTGTGATGAATTTCCTTTTTTGGGTTAAAATTCCCACGGTATCAGAAACACAGCCTCTCACTTAGCTCCATAAACAACAATTGTAGCCCCTTTCCTTACCTTTATAGATATATATAAATAATGTCATGCAGACCATTCCTCATTGAGAAAAACACAAAATACTGAAAAAATTGGACACTTTTTGGAAATTGTCATGCATTTTTGACCAATATCTCAAAGAGCAAGAAAGCTGGTCTCAAAATATAGTCACATTGCATGATATGACAATATTTTTACATGGTTGTCTTGATTTCCATATTTGGATATGGACCCTGAATACTGGACACAGCCCCTTCAACACCATGGCAACAGAGAAGATCACTCTTAATTTTGGGGTATTTTTTTCAGATTTTCTGGCAACTTTTAGGTGGTTTCTATATTTAGATATTGACCCTGAACCCTGAACAAAGCCTCCCCACCTTACTAAGCAATATTCTGATTTTTACATATTTTTTGCTGATTTCTTTTACCATTTTTCCTGATTTTATGGCTGCTTTTCTGTTTAAGGGAAAAGGTTCCCACAGTGATGAAAGGTAAATGAATCAATGAATCAATGAAAAATTTGCCTAAGTCCTCAGTTGATAAAGAATGAGTCTTACTTGTAAACTCGTAAGGACTCATAAAAAGAATACTACAGATAAAGCAAATATCATGATACACAAATTTTTTGTGATTTTTGTTGAGAACTTGAAATACTGCAAAGCTGAGACATGGTGGAATATTATCAAATACACAATGTAATTTGCAAAGTTTAAAATAGTAGAGCATCCACCAATTCTTTTCATAAGAGTAGCAAAGTCATGAGATCTCAATATATTTCTTTTCAATTTCAAATCAAGTTCCTGGCATTTTACTGCAACCAGATCTCTTTGAGAAATGATGGTAAACAATCTGAGAAGAGTCAAAAAAGCTCTAACATATAATTCCAAGAGTGGAGAAGATCTTAGATGCAACCACAACTTATGAAGTTTTAAATCTAAATATTCAGAAAATGTGTAGTCACTTTTACATAGCTCAGGGCTAAGTTCAACACAAGTAGAAAAGCCATCATTTTTCAAAATCAAAGTTTCTGACCATGAGCTTTGTGCATTCCAGTGTAAGGGTGATACTCCTGATGTATGCCTATATATATCATCATATCTCATATTTGGGTAAGCTATGTCTGTTCCCTCAACCATAAATGGAAGAGTATTGAATGCCAAAAGGCCATGCCTCTCAACCATAAATGGATGAGTATAGAGTGCCAAAAGGCCTTGCCTCTCAACCACAAATGGATGAGTATATAATTTATGTATTTTTCTCTCAACCATGTTGAATGGAAGAGGCTCAACCAAATGGTTGGCTGCCAAAGGGCTCGGATTGAGATCAATCACTATAGAGGGTGCCCAAGGGCTAGGGTTGTAATCAACCTCACTGGAATCAAGGTAGTTGCCAAAACTTCCTTGATCCCAGTGTAAAAGATCTAGAAGATTGCTCAGTCCTGAGTTACATATGATCAAGCTAAGGTCTTACCATAATTTAAGGAAGAGGTGGCATAGAAATCCATAGGATTTAACTGGCAGAAAGCCAATGATGTGTTTTCTGGGTTAAATATATTAAATTTGAGAATATGCACTAAAAAGGGCAAGTTACATACCTTCTGGGCTCAGAATAGCCAGAGAACAGGGAGTTTGTTGATCTAGAATATAGAAAGATTAGCAGAGTACCTACAGAAATATAGAAATAGGCTTACATGGCCAAAAATGACCAAGTTCAGAGCTAACACCAGTATTTCCAGATCTGAGCATGTTCCAGGTGTTGGAAGAGAATACAGAGGGCATAGAAGTGTAGCAGAGAAGGCCTAGAAGCCATAGCAAAAAGAATTGTAGCAGTAGCATGAGTGGTTGACTCAGAATGGAGTGAACAAGGTGCCAGCAAAGCAAGATGATGGTGGTTCAAGTTCAAAATGGAAAGTTTACTATTATTTACCAGAAGCTTTGAAGTACCCAGGAAGTTTAGGGCATGTCCACATTCCTTATTTGGGAACTTTTTCCCACAGTACATGAATTATAGCCCCATGTCATACATTTCTAAATGTACTGAAATCATATGACCAGGATGATTTCTTATTGAGAAAAATATATAAAAACATGAATAAATAGGTGTCTTTGCATATATCTCAGGAAAGAAAATAGCTAGTCACATTTTGTGACCACATTGAGAAATATAACAGCATGCTCTATAAAACTGTCCCTAATTTCCTTTTCAGGTCAATTTTCCCACGGTACCAGAAACACAGCCTCTCACTTAGCTTTATTAACAAGAATTGTAGCCCCTTTGCTTAGCTTTACAAATATATATAAATAATGTCACACAGATCATTCCTTATTGAGAAAAACACAAAATACTGAAAAAATTGGACACTTTTTGAAAATAGTCATGTCTTTTGACCAATATCTGCATAAGAAAGAAGGCTAGTCAGATGATATAATCACATTTCTGATATTTAATGTTGCTATACTATTGGAGAGGCTGTATTCAGGGTCCAGGATACACTTCCAAATATGGGAATCTGCCCACATATAGCTAAATTATTGTGTACAAGTTTCTTCACTTTTTCCTCATTTTCCAGCTGTTTTCTCTGAGTTGTTTTTTTTTCTGTCTATATTTAGATATGGACCCTGAACACAGCCCCTTCAATATCATGACAACAGCAAATATCATTCCGATTTTTCTTCCTTTTTTTGGCATATTTTGTAATCATGTTATACAATCTATCTGGCTTTGTTCTATTTTTAGAGATGGACCCTGAACCCTGAACACAGCCCATTCATGATCATGGCAATGGTGAATACCATGCTTATTTTTCACTTATTTTGCACTGCTTCTCAACCTATCTGTTTCCATTTTTCAGACAGCTTTCTATATTTGGATATGGACCCTGAACCCTGAACACAGCCTCTCCAACTTACTAAGCAATATTCTGATTTTCTACACATTTTTGGCCAATTTATTTGCCATTTTTCCTGATTTTATGGCTGCTTCTCTCCTTAAGAGAAAAGGTTCCCGCGGTGATGAAAGGTAAATCAATGAATGAATCAATCAATGAAAAATTTGTCTAAGTCCTCAGTTGATAAAGAATGAGTCTTACTCGTAAACTCGTAAGGACTCATAACTAGGCTTAGGAGCCTCAATATCTTGTGTGATGGTCAACCTATCCACTTATATTTTCCAGCATTTCCATGTCTTCAGGAGCTTACTGTCCGAGCTCCAGAAAATGTTGACATTTATAAACTGCGGCCTGATTACCATCTGGATTTGCTAGCACTCCTGCACTTCAAGGTGGAGACTGCAGCCAAATACATTTCTCTCAAGTCCTTTGACTACATTTCATTGACATATTCCCTTGTTTCTTTCTCTGTGCAGTATACAGATGCACCACCATTTCCTCAAACAATTGAAAGAACATTGATGAAGATAAAGCAGATATGCTCTTCTGCTTCATTTCACAACCTCATCATATGTTATTGGGCAGACCCTCTTGGTACACCTATGGATGAGTACTTCCTTGAAAATGAGGGTGACTATGCCCCATTTTCAGCCCTGAAACTCAGAAAGCATCTTGTGTCATTTCCACTCCGCTGTCTGATCATAGATGTGGAACTTCCCTTCACAATGCTACATGATCATTTCCTCTTAACTATTGGCCAGACCTGGCCATCTCTTGAAACTTTGCATCTGATCCCCGGAAATGGAATTCCTGTTCCTGTATCAGCCTCAACCCGAGGAGTAATGTGACTTCTGGAACTCTGCCCACAATTGGAGTCATTAAAGATTCCATTTTTTCATCCTGCTGATATTCAGCTGCAATCTCCTCCAACATCAACTTACCCCCGATTAACAACATTGGGTATCGTCAAACTCGATGATCATAGTAGCAGTCGAACTTCCTTTGCAAACTATGTGTGCAGTACAATGCCCTCTATTACACAGATTTCTATCCAAACAGATAGTGTAATACTTTCACATTGTGAAATTAATGTGGAGGACTTGGCAAGGTGAATTTCAATATTCAATTTATACTTTTGACTCTAATGTTCTCAAGAAGCAACTACACAGAAACAGACAATGATGGGTCTAGAGCATCTGAAAGTGGCTCAGATAATGAGCAAGAGTTATGAATAATAAATTTGTGTACTTCCTCACAGATCTTTCTCTAGACAAGTTGAGCTAAGTGTGATGCACTGAGTGCTATTGCTGAATCACATGTCCGTGTAAATTTAAGTCATGTGATTGTTCAACTTTCAAATATTTGAACAACGACTGCCAATATTCTTTGTCCTCCATCGACTATGCATCCATATCGGTGGACTCTGTTGCTACTTACCATCATCCCTCTGCTCCTTACAATCTATCCCATTGATACAAACATAGAATCCAAAGCAATTTGCCAAGGATTGATAGCGGTTGGAAACAACCCAAGCCGTCATGCACCCATAATAGAGATTGGAAACAATCCGAGCCTGCTGGCACATGTTGACTATGTCAACGACATTGAGATACACTTAACTATGCAGAGAGATTGGGAAATATATGTTCAGGCTATGACAAACTCTGTCATTGCTGATGAATTTCGAGAACTAAAAGTAAAAGTAACTTGCATTATTCATTCACTATTTGGTTTCACGTTAGAATGCCTGTGCAGTCAAATACCAGCCTTGGTATACTATAGTGCAATTGTATATTCCTTGTCTGTTAACTATGCCATTAAGCTCTGCATTTTGCTTGCACTTCGGTTTTCAAGACACTGTACTTTCCGTCATGTATATGCAAATAAACTTCGCTTGTTTCAAGAGCATCTCTCATTTTCACTACCTGCACTATTTGTTCAACATCGATTTGTTGTGCATTTGTCCTCTTTTATTCTTATTTCAAAAATAATTCAATATACAATGGCCTATACATTTATCTCTTTCTCATCCATCTCCAACTGGTATGGCTATGAACTATTGTTGACAAATAGAGTTTCAGCTATCCAAGTCTCCACCATAAATGAACCTTACCTTCATTCTATTAAACATTGGTATGGGTATGGGTGCCCTTGTCAAGCAACAATGGCAGTTGTGCCTTCCATTCAATATGGGGGTGGAAAGATTAGCACAAACTTGAGTGACATAAAAAATTACATCACTCCATACAGTCTAGAGCTACAGAATGCAACCTCGGTTAATTATAAATACATTGGCCAGTTTGTGCTTCAAGCTGCTCAGGCTGAGTTACGTAAAAACCCTGAACTGCTTATATGTTATATGCCATTGGAATTATTAAAGGGAAAAATATCATTGGTTCAAGCGAAATCCATTGCAAAGATGCACAATGTTACAATATCAAGCAAATCTCCAGTTACAGATGTCTTGGAGGTTTTATCAGCACATATGTGTTCCTCACGATGTTCTCAATTTTATACATTGTTTGCTCCAGAAAAACCAGCTTTGACATCTTCCGAACGTCAAGCTAAGTGGTACAAGGGTCTCAGTAAAGCAGACAAGAAAAAAATCATTAAAAAAAAGTATATTAAGTTTTTAAAAGGTCCAACATATAAAATTAAGAGAAGTAAAGAGAATAAGTCTACTTATCAGACATCAAAAATCACTAATTTCCCACCTAAACCACCCTCTAAGAAATTAATTCATAAAATAATTAGTGGATTCTGTGAAGACACACTCCCTTCCAAACTTCTTGAATCTGGATGCGCAGTTTGTGGTCAGCTAACAAAATTATCAGACATGTTAAAGTGATCTGATACCTCAAGTAACTTGGAACCCTTGATTCGAGAAGGGGTTTCCCGAATAGAAAGAAAATCTGAACATGATGAAATCCATGAAATCTCAGGGCCTGTGATTGATGATGACTGTAAATATATATGCAATACTTGCAATAAAAGTCTAGACAAAGGAAAAATACCTGCTAATGCACTTTGTAATGGTTTTTGGCTTGGTAAAATTCCTGATGAGCTTGCCTGCTTAACTTACGTTGAACAGCTGCTCATATCACGTGTTCGCCACAATCGCTGTATAATCAAAGTAGCCTCTGGACGGTACAAGATGCATGCAAATGCAATAACTTTCCAAAATCCTGTTGCAAAGATTTATGACACTCTTCCTCCTCCTCTTGAAGAACTTGATGAAGTCTTGGCTGTTATGTTTACTGGACCTTGTCAACCTACCAAAAAAGACCTTCAATGTACACCATTGCTGGTCCGTCGAAAGCAGATTTCAAAAGCACTTGAGTGGTTAAAATTGAACCATTCTGACTACTTTGACATTGGAATATCACAGGAGAATTTGAGCCAGTACCCTTTGAGTGATGCACCAGTTGTAATTGACTATCATCAATCAATAATAAATAGGGAGCGAGAGGCTACAAGCGTTCATGATAATGAAGAAGAGATAGGTACCGAAGAGGGTCCTTGTACTTTTGTAGTTCAAGGGCTGACTGGAGAAGAGTATTCTACCATGTCTTTGGAGGCAATAAAGGCTCGAGCACTGAAGCATTTGACATCTAACAAAAAAATCATGTTTGCAGGCCATTCACAACAACCCAACTCCATTTATAATAACCCTCAACTATTTCCTGCTATGCTACCATGGCTATTTCCTTATGGCCTTGGAGGTATCGGAAATGATATGATACCCCATAACATATCTACTATGGCCCACAAGCGTTTACTGTTAATGTATCATGATAAGTGATTCCAAATGGATCCACATTTTCCACTTATTGCATTCAATCATGAACAAATACAACAAAGTACGACTGGAGGTTATCTTACAACCAAAAAGTCCTCATTTGATTCAGTAACTGAACGCTTGCTTAACCTTGATATGCAAGTTATATCTAGCATAAACAAAAGACTTGCTTCAGATGAATGAGTAAAACCAGAAACTGAGCAAGAAAAAGAATGCTTTCAATTGTTAAAGGATCTGGATTCTGTTGGAGGTCATGTGCAAGGTTCAACAACATCAAAGAAGTACATGCGTAATGAAGTCTGGTCACTTATATCATATATTGGTGCTCCCTCTTGGTTCATTACACTTTCTCCAGCAGATGGCAAACATCCTATATGTCTTTATTTTGCTGACACCACACAGAATTCAGACCTGAATTAACTTTTTCACCAGAATGTTCTACATTAATTGCAAAGAATCCTGTAGCTGCTGCACGCTTTTTTCATTTTATCTGTGAAAATTTTATTAAACATGTACTAGGTGTTGGAAGTAATCACGCTGGACTATATGGAGAAACAGATGCATACTATGGAACAGTTGAACAACAAGGGAGGTTAACACTGCACCTTCACCTGCTTTTGTGGATAAAAGGTGCCTTATCTCCTCAAGACATACGAGATCGAATTATGGATCCTTCATCTGACTTTCAAAAATGTATTGTTGAATATCTTGAATCAGTACATAAAGGAGAACTTCATGGAGGATCCTTTGAAGATATTCAAGCTCAATGTCAAGATGCTCAGAAAAACGATCCAGAATACAAAAATCCAACCCATACTATGCCTATACCTCCACCTCCTCTCTGCAAGAATAGAGGGTGCAACAAATGTTTAAGATGCACTAATCTTAAAGTATGGTGGGGTAATTTTCATGCGACAACAGAGGATATTTTGTCTAGATCAAATCATCATGGGTGCCGCAGACCTGAGATAGATGGGGAAGACCCCACAAAAGTGAAGCGGAAAGGGTGTCTAAATGCACAAGGCCAATGTAAGGCACGCTTTCCACGTGAGATTGTAGAGGAGACAATGGTTGATGCGGTGCATTGAAAATAAAGAAGGGTGAAATGTGGCTCAATACATTTACACCTGAGCTAACATATCTTCTTCGCTGCAACACAGATACTACTAGCTTGATGTCAGGTACAGCAATAAAGGCGGTTGTTGGATATATCACCGAATATGTAACANAAACTGGCTTAAATTCATATACGGCTTTTGAT